>NW_010160404.1:3024-6780 GCF_000695765.1 Mesitornis unicolor | reverse complement strand
GGGTATTCCGCAGGAAAGATGCTGAGCAGAGAAGCTCTAAAGTCTTGTGGAGAGCAGGGAAGAAGAGGAGCGGGCTGGAGGTTTCCTGAATGGGCCTGGGTGCAATGAGTGTTACCCTGATTCCTGCTTAGATGGGTCTGTCAGCACCATATTGCTTCTCTGCCTTTTCTATTTTATGTTGCGTTGGAGCCAGATAACTGAGGACATTGTTATGTACAGTACAGGTTATATCAGGACCAAATTCACCTCTTCTGCCTTATGTTGACCCACAACATTTTCTTCCTACGTGATTATTTTTTGTGTGTGCACACATTGGTTAATTTTTAGTTAGTTACACCTCTCCTAACCCTCTTGCTTCAGGCATGCCCTAGATAGGCATATTTCCAGGCAAGTGGTATCCTTGGACAAAATGTTTTATAGCCATTGTTGTGTGGGGAAGAAATTTGAAGTTGGTGAATGCCATGGAGTTTGACTGAAAGGATGCAGTGCAGCAGGTGACTTGTTAATGTTACAGGTCCTTTAGGCCAAACCTGATTTAGGGAGCATCTTCTTTCTTAGGAGAAATGACCGCTACAGAAGCTATCTGCTATACTTCTCTCTTTTCACCATGCTGCTGCTGTAGTGTTTGAAGAGTTTTACATTAGCATTGATTTGGGTTGTCTAAGATGTAACTCTGTACAAACTGAGATTTTCAAGGTGGAAAATAATGCTAAATAAGTGCTAATTATTCAAACTTGCTTTTTAACTGATGACCATGATTTGAAATTATGAAAGAGCTATTCTCCTTTACCACATCAGTAATGTCGGCTGAGTTTTGCTGCTGTTTGAGTAACTCCTAAAAACATCAGCTACATTAGCAGTATCGGAAACTGCTGGACTTTCCCAGTGATCCTAATCCAGAGATAGTGTGCAGGAAATAATAGCTGAAAGGACACAATATCCTGTGCTGACAGATACACCTGCAAATGCAGAAAAAATCTCTACAGTGAATGGGAGTCACTGGATGTGATGTTGCTGGTGTGTACCATGGTGGTACAAGGCCTGGTTGCCAAGTTGTGTTCGAGTGATGGTTCACCCAAAAATACGTTTCTCAGCTGCCTCCTGGACAGGCTCAGGATGCACCAAATTAGGGACTCACTATCCTGAGCTCTACTACATGGATGTGCAGTTATTGGGCTTTCAGTCCTTCCCTGTGAATGGGGAATAAGAGCATTCTTTACCTCCTGGGGATGCTGTGAGAGTAAATAACTGCATCAGTCTCCCAGACACTATGGGACTGCAACTATATAAGACCTTAAATGGGTATTTTATGTTCACTTTGTGCCTGAAGGAGTGTTTTGAACACAATGAGGAGATCTGTGTCTCTGATTAGAGAAGTTGAAGAGAAGCATTCGAGCCTGCTCAGTAGCTTCTGATGCTAATATTTTGAAGTGGAAGATTAATGTTTTGCAAAGTCACATCATGTTTCCTGACTCTTCTTTGAAGGGAAAGCCCATTGTTTCTAAACTAATTTGGCAAGTGAATGCACATTGAGCTTAGCATTTTTTCTTCATGGATAGCTGACAGTATCTGTGAGAAGAGTGAGGAGTTATATTCCTGTGTTAAATAATGAAGTAGGCACATCCGTAATAGGCTACCACTTCTTTAAGCAGATTTATTTGAGTAATTTAGATATAAGCTCATAATTCAGTCTATATGGGCAATTCTCTTGTGCTGGATAGCTCATTTTCATCTGCATTGATGCAGATGTTTGGCTGCCAAACAGAACAGGACTCCAGCTTAATGTTAGTGTCAAGCTGGAATTTACGACTTTCAAAGTGCCCTGTTTAATTGCTTGTTTCTCATGGGAGTGGTGTGTCACCATGTAAAGAGCACCGTAGGACCCCTCCAAAGGGTTACTTGCAGCTGTTTCTTTTACAGGTACTCCTGGAAGGAAGTGGAGAGGAAGAGTGGCTTTGAATTGGTCAAATTCTGAACTGGGGAAAATTTTTTGTGTGTTTCTTTTAATGGAAAGGGCTTATTTAAAAGGAGTATATCTTACTATAGATTTCCACATGCTTGCACTCTTTTTACAAAGGCTGATAATTTAATATGAGGAGGAGAGAGTGTGCACTATAGCTACATATCTGTTCTGTAAGCATTTTGGATAATGGAATATAGAGTGCTATTAAAGTTTGCAGAATTGGTAGTTGCAAGCACTCTTGAAGACAACAGATGTAGAATTTCAGATGATCATGATAAATATGAATGACAGTGTGAAATAAATAAGATAAAAGTCAATAAAAACAAATGCTAAGTATTGTAGTTAGGAAGGAAAATCATATGACACCATGACAAAATGAGGAACAATTGGCTAAGCAGCTCTTCACAGAAAAGGGGATTTGTGGCTTATATATATATAGTGGATGACAAGTTAAATAAGGATACAAAGTATGTGCAACTGCAGTAGTGGTAATGCTCATTCCAGGGTATATTGATAGAAATGTTGTATTTAAGTCTGAGATTGAGTACTGGGCCTAATGCTTGGAGGAACATTAGGGAAACTGGAAGAAGTCCACATGAACTCAGAAGGGTAGAGAAACATGACAGAAGTTTGAGAAACTGTATTTGTTTAGTTGGAAAAAAAAGAGAAAACTGACAGAAAGAACTTTAACAGTCTTAGCTATGCAAAGACTTTTTTATGTAATAAAGGTTTCTTCTGGGAAATCTTAATTTTCAACAATGAGATTTTGGTTAAGTTTTAGGAGAAACTTTATACATGGCTTTAGGAAAGATTATGAAGTACTTTTTTTGTGAAGAGAACAATCCAGAACAGAGAAGACAAACATCTATCAGTGGTAGCTGGGAAATTGTCTGTGTTGGAAAAGACTGGAAATTCTCCTGGGCTTTCTTCAACAGTGTATTTCTGTAGATTTTATTGTTATGGAAAGTACATGCTATGTGCTATGAAAAAAAAAAAGATTTATTGTTGTGTGCTTCAGAGGAGTTTTGTGGTGGCATAGAAGAAATATGCAGAAATGAGACCTATGTACATGCTCCCGATAAGATCCTGTGGAGTCATCGTAGTGCATAACATCCTGAGCTGTCATGGCTGTTTCTCATAAACAGAAAAGTGCTGCTTTTGCTCTCCTTTGGGTTGAATGCCAAGGAGGCATTCCTATAACTCCTGCAGATGAATGGCTTATTAACAAAACATGAGTTTATAAATGTCCATTTTGGAAGAATTCTGGTTCTTTAAATGGCACAAGTGATTGATCCTACGTTGCTCAATACTATCCTCTGTCATCAAATAACAACCTGTCCCTACTGCAAAATTGCCTACTGAGAAATTTGCTTACAGAGATGATCATTATTTCAGAGCTTTCCCAGCTTTTGACTAAAAGGAGGATATTTCACTGTGTTTTATGTTGAGGTGGGGGGGACAGAGAAAGCTTTAGGGGTAGCTGCTATGATTACTTTGCTGTAAAAAAGTCCCATTTTACTGCTTGGCTAGCAGAGTAAGAGCTAACAGAAAATGTTTTCCCCATGGGTTCCAGTAAACAAAATCAGAGATCAAGAGTTGTCATCTACCCAGCCAATTCTGGGAGAAGATCTATAGCTCTTGTATAGCAGGCAAAGGATCTTTCTGGTGAGTCAGTATCTAGCAAAATCCTTAAATGAAAGTAAGTAAATGAGGGTGCTGCTGGTAGCTTGATATTCTTGGATTTCTAAGTCTGGTGATATTTGCCAAGGTTATAATGCAAAACATGAATAACT
>NW_010160404.1:0-2993 GCF_000695765.1 Mesitornis unicolor | reverse complement strand
CTGCTGAGGAGGGAGGTTGTTACAGCTTAAGCATGATTTAACAGAGCAAACTGACATTTTAAGAAGCACACTGATATGTCACACGTGTTTTGATCACTTTGATGGAGTTCTGGATTATCTGTTGCAGTGACAATCCAAAACTCTAGTGTAAAGCATGAAAAGGGCTAAAGCCATTATAATATATCTAGCAAACTTTTTTTTTCCCCTGAAGAAAAAAACAGTCTTACCAACAACTCATTTGCTGGATGATCAAGACAGTGCATCAGACCGTTTGAGTTTCCACAATAAAGTCAGAGGAAATAGAGAATACTGTACTATGGTATTGCTAGAGCTGGATCAATGAGCAATTAAAATAAATCTATCCAATTAACTTGGCCCTATCGTTTATTTTCAAGCTGTTTGCAGATCATCCTTGTGTCCTGTGTATTTGTCTTTACTGTTTGAATACAAAACACATTTCAGCATCTAGATCCTCCACAGACTATGATCATGATGCTTTTCCTGTTCTGTAGCTGAATAACTAATAATTTTTAAAAAAGGATACTGTAAAACCAACATGGTCTTTTCTAGTTTGGTTGTTTAGATACCCTTTGATATTTTCAAGAACATCCTTGTAGCCTCCAGCAATTTCATGAGCCAGAGCTGTCTGCATTTAGTAGTCCTAAATTAATTTTTCTTCTTTGAATTAGTCCAGTACATTTTCAATCCATGTAACCTTTTAGGCCGTTTTATGTGATGTTGCATAGTTATTGTATAGGAGGATAGAATGAACAAGCATTCCCTGCTCACCTTCTCCTTTCCACGTCTCCTTATATAGACCTCTATCCTCTTGTCTCTCTGTAGGCTGAAAAGTCTGAATTTACACAGCTATTCCTCATATGGAAGCCAGTCTCTGTCTTCAGTCATCCCTTTTGCCCTTATCTGTATGTTGTCCATTTCTACTATATGTTTTTAGGGGCAGGGAGCAGCATGGGATCTGCACACGGTCTTCAGAATGAGGATATCCCATAGACTTATACAGTGGTATGTTGTTTTCTGGTTTGTTCCTTCTTTCTTTCCTAATAATTCTCAGCATTTGATTTTCATACTTGACCACTCCTGATCACTAAGCTGATATTTTTGTAGGTCTATTTATTATAACCCAAGCTCTCCTCCCTGAGTGCTCATCGCTCAAGACCCATCACTGTCTATATAAACTTTAGGAAAGTTTCTCCTTTGTGCATCACTTTACATGTATTTACATTGAGCTCTTGTCAGCCATTTCATCATTCAGTCATCCATCAGGATTTGATCTCAAGATATTTGACAGTCACTGGAGCAAATCTCTGTGTCATTCCTTTCCTATCCCACCTACTGTCTGTGACATGTTGGCTCTTCTGTCTTTACTTGTTTTTAGAGCTGTTTATTGACATTAATCCTACTTCCACTGAAACTGGTGGGTATATTCACAGGGACATCACTGGGAGAGACGTGTGCCCTGCATATGCCATGTTAAATTCCCTTTCCATATGATCTTTCTCACCTGTTGGTTTGATTTAGGAGTTGATAGTATTCATTTTCTTCCTGACAGCATGATCAGAGATGCAGTCATTTTGTTCAGGAAGATAATAATTTCATTACAAGTTATATAATAAATCATAAAATAAACTGGCATTTTGGGGTTCTTCTTATGTTTCTTGCAGTTTTACCACTAGATCTTAGGAGATTATACTATCTGAAAAATTTAGTCACTCTGTTGAGATAATTTGTCAGTGGTTTGAAAGGACAAGCTAGATTTATGGTTCTGGCAAACTAATGATCTCTTCTTTCAGTGCTTTGTCAAAGCCTGGTATAGTGCCCATAGGCCAGTCTAAACCTTGGTGTCTGTAAGGGGATGTGTTTTTGTGATTAACAAAGTGTTATTTGCATCATATATTTATTACATTGAATCTTGTCAGAACAGTTCTGATCCAGCACATTTATTAGATTTGATCTGTTCGTGCCATTGATGCCGCTGTGGTAGTTTCCTATGTCTGATTACAATAAAATAAATTTAAAAAAAATACCTAAAGAGCAATGTATATATTTGCATAGGTTGCTGCAAAAGGTGTCAGGTAAAATATGACTGTGTTTTTATGTTCTGAGGATGTCTTGAGTTGCAGCCTTCCACCAGCTGATAAATTCTCTAGGCCAGGTGTAGTTGAATTAGTTTTCACCTTGGTAAGTCACAATAAAGATGTGTGAGTGGTCGTTTGGAGAACTCACGGGGTGAAAGGAAAATTAAAGTTAACAGCTTTAGGAAATACAGCGAAGGTGGGAGAGTGCATATGCTTTCACAGCCTGCAACCATTCATACTCGTTTAGGTTGCATTTATGATCTGATGCAAATGCAGGCTTATTTCTTGATAAAGGGAAACCAAGAAAACTCCCTCTTTTTTTTAACAGTAACTCAGAAACTTCAGGAAATATCTGTGTCCCCTTTTCTATGTATTTGATGCTAGTTGCGTTAACACTATTGCTCACTAAATCTTGCTGTTAATAAATATTGCAACCCTGTAGAATGCCTTGCTGTGATTTAAAAATAAGGGAGATTTTTCAGAAGCACAGCAGGCATTCAGGTGCCTAATGCTCTTTGAAAGTCAGCAGAAACAGAAGCAATTTTTGCCTTGTACAATCCCAGACCAAAAAAGCCTCTGATTCTGTGCTTGTTTCTGGGTTTGCACCACTGTGCATTGGGAGTAGCATGGTATCGCTCTACAGTGACACGTGAAACCAAACTCTTTCTGGCTTCCTATGAAAGGTTCATTTCCTCCTTTGAGCATTAGTGTCCCATATTGTGCTTTGTCTGCCAGGACATTGATATGTAAGCACATGAGCCTGCTTCTTTCTAAGTTAGTAGGATAGTATTGTAGTGGGTAAGAAGCCACAATGAAATAAGGCTGCAAAAGGAGAAGAGAGCATTTGTTAGTGGCCAGGGGATGTTTATTTTATTTTAATTTAATTTAATTTAATTT
>NW_010160403.1:0-1348 GCF_000695765.1 Mesitornis unicolor | reverse complement strand
GTCAGTTTTGAGTCAGCTTGACAGGGTGCTGTCTCATCTAATTTAAACTATCCTTCTACCTTGAAAAGTTGGACTAGGAGACCCTTGTCTCTTCCAACCTGGTATTCTGTGATTTTATGATATGTGGGGGGAGACTGATCTCAGAGAGAATTTCTTATGTTGAATCAAAGAGGCAGGGAATACTCAACATGTCAAAACCTGGAGATAGGAATAAGACTTAAAATGTTGTGAAGCATACTGATTTATGTCGACAAGTGCTTATCTAACTCTGAAGGATGTGAAACTCAATTAAAACATCCCTTTCCACAAAGTCACTGCCTGAGCATGGATGCCAGAAAAGAAGAGAATTCAAAGGTTTTGACATAAACCAAGATGCTTTAATGTTTTGATTCACAGAGGGACCTAAAATGCATATGAAAGATGGTTAGGAACAATCTTACTGTGCTGTTATGAAGCTGATGTTTTGCTGCTCTCATTTACATCAAGGCCAGTGATAGCTACAGAGGTGATGTATGCAAGTGCTGAAAAAGAGAATGGTTGCGTTACTAGTCTTTCAAGAGTCACTGCACTAGATGGTTCTGTAGAAGAAAGAAATGTAACATATTTGTTTGTATTTATTCATTTCTTTGAGTTGCACTTTCTTCTCTGCAAGCCAAATAGTAATAATAAAAACGATTAGTCTTATGTCTATCTTCTGTTGAGAACTAATGGAAATCTACATTCACTACTCTCCTTTTGTATCTTATTTTATGCGTGGTTTTTAGTTTATATATTATAAAGGAACTGTACAGGAGTTTAGGCTTCTTCCTAACAGTCTGCAGAGATTATTTCATACACAGTGAATGAAACCTGTTTTGAGAAGTATTAAGGTCAGTAATTTAAACATATCTTTTTGAGTAAGTAGGTTGTTGTCTGGCCAGCTGATACTTCTTTCTGACTATATCTTTGCTAAGGAAAAGCTAGATTGTAGCTGTCAGTTGTGTTCTGGAGATGTCAAAACTTGATGTTCTGGTGAAATATCAAATGCATGAATGTCGTGGTTTAGGCCCAGTGCCTAACTGAGCACCACAATGCCCCAAAAAGGGGACTGGTCAAAATAAGGACTGGGAGGGCTTCTCACCACTTAAAAAGGTCACAGGCAAAAGACAGACTCATCATAAGGAATAAAAACAAAACAATTTTAATTTGTTACCAACATCAGAGTAGAACAATGGGAGATACAACCAGATCTTAAAATCAAAACACCTTCCCCCCACCCCTCCCTTCCTCCTGGACTCAGCTTTTGTTCCTGGTTTTTTCACCTCCTTGCCGCTCCAACCCTTTGCCTTGAGGCACAGGGGAGTGGGAG
>NW_010160402.1:0-17340 GCF_000695765.1 Mesitornis unicolor | reverse complement strand
GGCCCCATAGACTTGTGTATGTCTAGGTAGTCTAAGTTAGCAGGTCACTAACCACCTCTTCATGGACTATGGTGACTTCACTGGGTTTTCCATCCCTGTCTTCCTGCTCAGGGGACTGTGTACAAAGAGTACTGCTGGTTTTCCTACTAAAGACTGAGGCAAAGAAGGCATTAAGTACCTCAGCATTTTCCTCATCTCTGGTATCTATGCTTCCCCCCACATCTACTAGAGGGAAGAGATTCTCCTTAGTGCTCCTTTTGTTGCTAACATATTTAGACAGCTAACCAGTCATTCCTGGTCACAATCCTGGGAGCTGGGTAAAGCCAGTCTTAGTGGTAATGAAGAGAAATGAAGAGAACAAAGAACAAGCATCCAAACCAAAGTAAAACACACCATATATAGTGTAACTTGGACTTGTGGACCAGTGAATGAAGAGCAAAATGCAGAGCATGTTGTCAAGCACACAAAATTGGCCACTAGTATATCCTAGCTGGAAAAGAAATAAACCATTAACATAAACTTCATGTTTCCTGCTGCAAATGGCTCAGAATGCTGGGGACAGGCTACACCCTACAGTCCTTAGAGTAAAGCCACCATCAACCTCATGGTCCAGAGGGATGGTGCAAGGCTGAGCACAGCACCAGAGAAAAGGGTAGATTTTAGGAAGTTTGTGTCTATACCATTTTGACTATATATGATTTGAACTGTAAGCGCTGGTATCATATTACTGTCATTGCAACTGGGCTACTAAAATTCTTCAATTAAACTGTTAAGATTTTAATTAGACTAATAATGGATTATTAGCTTTGCATGTAAGCTGCGTGTCTTTTTCCTGTGAAAGGATTTCAAGTGTAACAAGCTGGCAGGAGTTAAAGCAATCTGTTTTTTAATGTAGTTACAACAGATTGGTATTGCTTTACCTTAGTTACGTTATTCAGCACATAGGCTGGCAGAAGAGGATAGTACTCCTGTCACAAGATATTTCTGCACAGAGCATGTACCATTCTGAAGCATCTCAGTTCTTTCACTTCTGGTATTTCAGAAGACAGCACAGAAGTTGTAGTCAGGCAGTTCCAAGTTGCTGCTAACTGGACCCATGTGAGGCATATTTGATTGTCTCCTATTTTACTTGACCATGAGATTTCTACACATGAAAGTCAGCTGTTGTGATTGAATTGTCTATAATAATATACTGTAATAAAATGAGATGCAAATAAGTGCTTGGAGCCCAGCCAGATGCTGTAAATCTCAGCTAAGCTATGAGGACAGCTCCTTGAAACTATTCAGGCTAAAACAGTTGATGGCAGTTGAAGATCTGGGTCAGAACAGAACAGAACAAGGAACTGTCTCCACTTTGATTATTTTGAGAATAATTGTTGAGATAAGCTTATTACCTCTGATCTTCTCAAACATCTGCCTTTTCAGCGTGTGTGATTGCTATCTCTTAATTCTCTTTCAATTTTTTGGTTCAGAGAGCACGTTAGCTCATTAAAGCCTACATTATTTTCTTAATATACTGCAGGGTTTCTCTTGGAATCAATATGGACTATCAGGTAGCTTGTCTTTCATTAGGGACTGCAGGTCAAAAGAGGAACCTTAGCTATCCAAGCACATCTCCACTAGAGCAATATAAATAGTTACTCTTCTCTTTACAGAAGTACAAATAAAATTGGATCGTAGCTTATGTCCTAGTCAATATAAGTGATCAGGTATTTTCATGCCTCCTCGCTAAAAAAAAAAATGTATGCATTGCAGCTGTGACTGGTCTTTGTACATGACTGTAACCATTTCAAAATAGTATGAAATATACTTCTCATTTCTTGTTTAGATGAGGTCTTCATAAAAATCTTTCAAATGTAGCTTTTCAGATAGGGCCTTTTAAAATGCTTATTGGCATAGACTTCATGCCCCAGTCCTACTGCAAATGTCCAGGCTTTAGAAAGCACAGATTTTAATCACACCAGTTGACAATGTCAGATTTCAAAATAATTGACTGGGATCTCTTTTTTTTTTCTTTCTTCCTTTTTTCATGCTCTCCTCCAAATTAAGAAAAACAATTCACTTCAATATTTTAAACTAAGTCATTAGACAGACTACTCAATCACCTACAACTTTTTATATGGAAATAAATAAATTTAGGTTTTGAGAAATAGATTGAAGGAAAAGCAAACCCACAAAACTAATTTGTGGGGATGATGGAACAGTCATAGTTCAAACACAACCATCAGACACCACAAAAAAAGAGATTCACTTTTAACTTACATTCAGAAGGAAAAAAAATTTCCAACTAAGCTTAGACCAAAAGGCAGCACATTGCCAGTAACTGAGAGATCTGTGGGATGAAGACAACTTATCTGATCTAGAAAGAGGTTGGTAAGGGTTTTTTCACTATGTTGGGCAGTTACATAACAGTGCAGACTTTAACCGCAATAATTCTGTAAGAAATACAGCACACATACTGCATGCATGGGAGAGGCATTTTTGTTATTTGTCTTGAAGGAAGGGATTAAGCAAAGCAAAACCAAACAAAACAAAAGAGGGGAAAAAAAACATTCTAATGTGAATTACTAATAGTTTTGTTTATCCAGAATGAAGTATTTTTATAACACTTCAGTCACATACATATTTTCCTCAGGTTTTTTTCACAGATGCTGTAATAAAATCCAATTTTTTTGGTGTGCTGCAGTCATCTTTAGTTTATTCTTTTTTAAATTCACTGACATCTAAATACAACCAGTGTCCTTTTAAGAAGAAAACAGAGAGCTAGCTGACAGAGAAGGAGCTGTGAGATTGACAGATGCATTAACCAAACTTGTAAGAAGCCCCCAGCAGATTGAAGTTTTACCTTGAGAGCTAAATAGAAGGTTAAAAGAGGTATTTAATATATTGTCTTCTGCAAAGATACAGCTGGATCACTAGTGAGTGTAATGTGAACCAAAGTTTACTTGAGGAAGTCTGAAAAGGAAAAGATGGGGGTTTTTTTGTTGTCAGTAAAAGCAATAGTGTCTAGGCATGCATTTAAACCTGTCTTTGAGAAGTTCCCCTAGGATTTAATTCCCAGTCACTAATGTTTCCAAGTGTACAGCTGTTTCCTACAGCTCTGGTAATTTCTTACAGACTTTTTATAAAAATAAGCATTCCTGAGGCTATTTTTCCCCAAAGCCATTAAGAAAATCTGGTTTGCACTCAACAGAGACAAGTCTAAAGCTACTTTGACTTGCCAAGACACAAGTCTAGTAACTCCCACCTGCCATCCCCTGCCCAGAGCTCATAGTTGGGTGCCTCAATTCATAGAAAGTCTTGAACTTATATGACACCAGTTCCTTTTATTCTTGCGTTCTCTGAGTTCTAGACTCACCAGGTTGTGACTGCAGCATATACTTCAAAAAAAGAAATCTGGAGCTAGAGTTAATAGTCCTAACTTTTCCATGCTAAAAAGGAAGAATGAATTAAAATAATTATTCTTGAACTCCCTATGGTGTTTGATTTGATCAAATTCCTTCCAGTTCTTAGGTATTTTTATAACAAACCCAGAAAACATGAATGTAAACAAAATTCATATTGCTGTACAAATAAATTCACTCCTTTTTTTTGCCTTCAGGACACTGTTTTACTCTTCCTTCCAAAATCTGTTTAAAACTGATTCTTGCTAAATTCAGACAAGATAGTAATTAAAAGTAAATATATTTGTGCTTAAGTCCTTTTACATTTTGTTTCTGTTACAGTTTTCATGTTGTATCTTTCTCTTAATACTCCTGCTTACTCCTAAAAATATCTGTTATCCTCTAGAATAGATATGTCTGGAGTCTGAAGAGTAGAAGTAAAAAAAAAGGGATGAGAGAATGCTCAGTATCTCATAGTATATCTCTTTTCCCTTCCAAATTTTCATTTTTCCATTACAAAAAGGAGTTAAAAAAAT
This sequence comes from Mesitornis unicolor, assembly GCF_000695765.1. Classification (NCBI taxonomy): domain Eukaryota; kingdom Metazoa; phylum Chordata; class Aves; order Mesitornithiformes; family Mesitornithidae; genus Mesitornis; species Mesitornis unicolor. The sequence continues at coordinate 13,421 of NW_010160402.1, read as the reverse complement.
AAATTCTGCCATTTTTTAATAACCATTTCAGATCACAAAAGTGACAACAGGAACTGTTAACAGGAATTCACAACCAAACAGTCTTGGTGCTCACTACGTGTTTGATTGGTGGGTGCACGTAAATAAGACTGATGGTGAGAAGCTGCATGGGCCAGGGAAAAACTAGAAGGCAAGTTTCCATTTATTGAAAAGGATAATGTAGCAAGTTTGCCTACAGTGCCAGAAGGCTGGACCTGATGACTCTCAAAGACTTTCAACAGGGAAAGCAACACTTTTGATAAATCTTTCCACTGAAAAAGTTCTATATTACAAAATCAAACTAGCTGATTTTCTTGTCCTCCTTCTCTCATTTTTCTTCTACCTTAAGGACCCTCTTGCTCTTCTAGAAAAGAAAACAAACATCTGTATTTGGCAACACTTGTGCAACACATTCAGTGTTGAGTAAATGTTTAGTGTCACTGAAGTCAAAATAACATAAATTCTCAGATGGGCATATACATTTTGAAGATCAAGGCCACAGTTTTGATTGTTTTTCCCTGTATGCAGCTATGCAAATTTCTCATTCATGTGGTGACAGTCTTAAATTACTATCGGAATAACTGCATTAGTAAAAGCAAACTATCAGTTCAGCACAAAAGTCCACACTCCTACACTGTTCTGAGATTACTTTAAACCTTTGGCTTAAAACAGATTGCAACAAAGGGGAATGAGAGAACAACTGGTCCTTGTCAACAATTCTGACAAAGAAGGAGTTCTCCCATAAACACTTGCTGAAAGAAAATCTTAAAGTTAGGGTAGATTACTTGTTAGTTAGGTAGATTAGCAGAATTACAGGGATTTGGGCTGTGGTGGGCTGAATCTGGGCTAATCTGAAAACATTGTTATCACATGGAAAAAGCAAAGCACAAAAGAGAATTTACCCATTGTAGATTGTTTACAACTGGAGCTTATGTAACCTCATTAATTGAGTAAACAAAATGCAGAATTTTTTTCTTTTTTTCCTAAAATAATACCACTGGTGTTTAACAGCACATTTTTTTATCATGACTCCTTGTTGCACCTGTGGATGTGATGATACCTCTAAGAAAAAAATAAATATTCTCATTAACAAGCACAGACAGTTGGTTTGTTTTTCCTCAAGTAAAGAGTCATTTCAACAGTGCTGGGCCTGCACTATAGCTGAGCTCTGCCAGTAGGGGGAAAATTCAGCTGTAAACTGCCAGGCTACATCTATGTCTCCAACACTGAAGCTCCAGCAGGCAAACTCAAACTGGTTCTTAAGCAGAAAGCCTAGGTATTGCCTGCAGCACAGCCGTGGCAGCGCAGACCGCAGTGGATGCTGCAGAACCTACCTAAGAAGCGGATGAGATGGTGTTTACAAGCCAAGTACATCAAACTGCTCAGTACATTTTGCTAAGGGTGGCAAGCTCCAAGGAGCAGTAATCAGTAAGATCACTGGACTCAAAACTGAAGGCAGAGCAGTAGCCTTTTCTGCTGCCTTTTCTGTTTAGTGTTGTAGGGGGTGTCAACACAGAGACAACATGCCTGACAAGAAGGTCTGTGCATCTCCTGATACCCTTTTTAGCGGCCAGTCCAAAAGTATCCAGCAAAATCCAACATCATAAATTTGTCATTAGAAGTGAACAACTCCTGGCCATCAATACTGGTGATTTTGTGTAATACCTTAAATTAAAAACTCTAATTCAATTTTTAAAACCCAGTACCGGCTTTCTGGACATCAGCGAAGCCTTAACATTTGCCTTAGGTATCAAATTCAAGGAATAATTTTTGCTTCCAGTTTTTTATAGTATAAGAAATAGACTGTACCTAGGAGGTTTGTAAATCCTTTTCATTCCAGGAAGTTATAGCTATGGATGTATGAAGAAATGCTAGCAGAGACAACTCTTGGTATTGTCTGACCATGCCTCCTTAATTCCTAGAAAAGCTGGATGTTAAATAACCTTACTTATATGCACTTGATTTTGTGGGTTAGGATGTGTATGATTAAGTCAAAGAAATTGTTATGTTTGCTTACATTTGTCATTATAACCTCAAAGGTAAAAAACTGTCCTCTTTAAAATTACATTGGAATGTCTAAACTCAATCTAATGTTAGGGTTAAAGGGAAATAGGGGGTGGAAGAAGGAATGGCTATTACCTAGCAGCCAGTCATTTGAGCAGATTTACTAACTGGTCTCCGAAGAGTACTCTCGGAGTGGGAATTACTTTTTCAAGTATTCACCTAGCAATTAATGCATTCAGAGTTGATACCAATGATCAGCAACAACTGCTAGTGCACCTCCATTAGCATGTTCAAATCAAGAATGCTTTTGTGAAGTGACTTGAGGTTGTTCCCACTTACCACACTTCACTTGACATCTCCGAACATCCTCCAAGCATATGAACTATATTTCTTCAGGATTAAACCGAACTAGAAATGGGGCTCTATGATCTCATCCAATGTTAATTTGATGATTTACTGTCAAGGAAACTTTATTCTTATTAAATTTTTTTTCCTACCTTCATTTTACAAATTTCATTTTAAAAATGTATTTTGCTTAACAACACATAATGCATCTGAAATATCTGAAAGATTTTTCCTCAAATATCAGACTTCAAATTCTGCAAAAACCTCGGGACACAGGAAATCTGACTCAGATTCACTGAATAAACAAGAAACATCTCTCACATAATGTACACTCAGGACAGGTAACTGTCAGTTTTTCCAGGAAAGCTAACTGACACATTTATTATAGTTTTCAAAATGTAGTTTTAGTTTCCTACAGTGTTTGAAGGTCTGGGTTGGGTAGTACACATCAATCTGAAACTGACCAGTACTTCATAAAATGTCCACATTCCTTCCTGTTACTATCTGATCACAGATACCTGGGCATTAATGCTGTCAGTTATTCTTCTTATGGTGAGCATGGGCCATAGAATCATAGAATCATTTAGGCTGGAAAAGATGTTTAAGATAAACATGTCCAATCATGTCCTGACCTTATTCTAGCTTGGATAAAAACAATGTTTTTCAAATTCTCTACCTGCTAATGTAGGGCTAAGTTTTTCTGGCTGCTTCTCCCACTCAATGCTTCTCTCCCCATATTAATTCTTCCATAGCAGCTGATGTTTGTTTGTCTCCATCTTGAAATACTGCGAGGAATGCCAGTTGGCCCAAGCTTGAGCCTGAATTCACCTCTTCCTTAAATAGTTAAACTGGTCATTGATTATTGGATTAGAGGACTTCCTAACTAAAGGATTGCAGGACTTCATAGTTTACAGCTCAAAACCCCATAGACATCCTAGCCACATATCTCCTCAGGGGGGTCTGTCTCAATTTAAACAAAAGGTAAGTGGCAATGTAGAGGTGATCCAGGCTTTCAGCCACTTCCATCAATAGCAGACGTCAAGACAGGACTTTGCCAGGATTAAGACAGAGCACAGTCCTACCTACAGACCAATTTCTCCACTTTTTATGACTTTCTACCCTTTCCATTTGCCAGCACTAGCAGTGCTGCAGAACACGCTTCTGTGTCCAAAACCTATCAGTCCACTGTCCTCAGAAGCCCCTGTTCCACACAGGTCTCTGACAACATTGCATGCAACCATTTCAGAAGGGACCACAACCATGAGACCGTTTTTGACGTGCTAAGGAGCTGTGCAACCACCTGAGCCGCTAGCAAGGCTCGAGGTGCAGCTTCAGCAACAGAGCATGTGAAGGGAGCAGCTGCTTATTCAGCAGCAGCTGCAGAAGTAATAGATATGGAAGGAGTCAGTCAAGCTGCAAAAGAAGCTTCTGTTGTTTTAGCAGAAATCTGCAAGCTGAACTTTTCCTGTTTAGTAAGACACATGAGTAGTGGTATGGAAAAAGAATATAGAGGGCACAGGAAAGAAATAGTTTTAAAAGCTCAAGATGTATTATTCCATGTTTTGTATGCCTATGTAATCTAAAAATCCTGATCTCTTTTAAGCTTACTTCTAAATGAAGAGTACAGATTGTGTTTCCATTTCTGAGCTGAGTAAATATAATGCTCTACAGTAGGAGTTACATACATTATCCAGAAAGATAAGGCAATTTTAAGTATGGCTTCTTTGGACATTTTCTTCCTTTTCCTAAACCCAAAGACCACTTTAGGTAGTCTGGAAGGTTTACTGATTATCCGTGTAGAATGACTGAAGACTGTTAGGGAGTTGGCAGTTTGGAATTACAAGAAAATCCGTCATTCCAAAGTGTAATGTGGCTTTGTTTCTGTTTCAGTCCACTTCTTTCATGAAACAAAGTCAAAGCCAGATGACTCTCTTATCAGGAGAAGTATGTCAGTTGACATACTGATTTTTTAATTTTTTTTTTAACTTAAAAAGATAGAACATTTTCTTCATGGTCATCTTTATAAACTAACTTCTGTCCATTGAGACAGATTAATGTGTAATCTTGGTTTAAGGATATTTGTAAATTACACTATTGTAAAGTTTAACTATCTATGAATAATTCAAATCACTAATTTACCCAAACATGCAGTCAGATCAAAATCCACAAAGAATTTTTCCTCATTCTCTCAGTAGCCTGTTTATTTTATTCTTCACTTCTTGTTGAGACAATTTTTCTTCAAAGCCAAAAGCTATTTATGTATCAGTCATATTACAATGAGTTCAAGTTAACCAAACAACACAACCTCACATGTCAGTAATTCAGGAGAAAATGAAATCTGTTGGATTTCCAGTGGCAATTCATAGTATAAGGATCTCATTCAAATTTATCACCATGGCTGGGGAAAAAGCAGATGACCAAGCGCAGCCATGATACACCAAGGGCGACATTTTCATATGTGGAAGAGCAATTTAATTTGTCTTTCCATTTTGTGAATTGCAAGCATAGATGTATTTGCACAAAAATACATGGATTTTTATAAGAAATTAATTATGCACGCAATTTATATGAAAACAATTGGACATTATCTAGGCATCCAAAATGCATATGCAATTTCCGTGCCTTCTAATTTGTGGACATCATTTATTTTGATTGTGCAATTAGGAAAGTAGATTAATTACTTACTGTCTTACTACAAGAAGCAAGGCAAATTCAACAGCCAAAATGTCAAAGGTATCAAGAGAAAATAAAAAGCAGGACACAATACTGAAAAGAAAAGCTCCAGGCAAACAATGCTTCTACATACCAAAATAGGGAAAATAACAATCCTGAATTTAGGGAGCAAAAACTAGACTAAAATGTGTCACTTAAAGTCTCACTGTGGGAGAAAATACAGTCAATGACAAATTCTAGAAACATGAATATACAAATAAAGAGGGAACGATCATCTAGTTCAGAGCAACCTAATGGTTTCACTGCTTCAGAAATATTTTATGCTGTTCTCATTAGAGCTCATTGGAACATTTACAGCTTAATATGTTTTAATTAAAATAAGTATTTCACAGAAGCTGGAACATTTTACAAAGGCATATTGATTTTTAACACAGTTTTCAGATAAAGAAAGAAAAAGTAACAGACCACTAAAATAAAACTCACAACCTTTTCAGTCAAAAAACAAACTTTGCAGCATAGTAATATAAAAGTCTTTGTTTAACACCAGTGCATAAATTAAAACTAACTGTAAGCACTGGAAAGTTGCTCAAAAAATAATAGTCATCCTTCAACCCATTCTGGTCTCCCCCTTGACTGTTTTCCCTGCCATGAAAACCATTTGCATCACAGCTCAGCTGATGAGGCATATTCCAACATTCAGCATCACAGGCGACATCCCCGCAGTTGTTATCTTGAACACCCCTTTTATGGACCTGCTGCAGTGATTCTGTCAGTCTTACGAACCATAGGGAAACATATTTGCAGAAGTGCACAGTCAGTTTTGGAAGAGCTTATCATATTGTCCAAAATATGTAGCTGAAGAATGAATGAGTGCTAACTACATGTCCTCGAGTCCTGAAATATGCAGGTTCTTCAGATAGAAAAGACTTAGGCACGTGCTTTGACAAGGCTATTAAGCTTTCCCAAGTTCGTGCACACATTTCAGTCAAGAGTATCCAAACTGTGAACAGTGATAGGTCATAGTTACTTTACAGCAGTCTTAGCTTGTCGAGTAAAGATTCAAAGGGAATAACATGGTGTTTCAAAACTCTAGAAGATTAAGATCTTTAAGAAAATATTCTCTATGATGATTCTGTGGGAGGAGATGATCCCTGTACAGACACGTCCTGTAACAGCTGCATAGAAAGCTTCCTTCCTTGTGCATGATTGTGTCTGCAGCAATCCTTAAAGCGATACCTCTGAACCTCATGTTCAATAGTGTATGTTGCTTAGGTTAAAATACTATAACACCACATTACAAACTGCTATTACATAATATCAATCTTGAAAATCCCACTGTTTTTAACAGTGTTTGTTGGTCTTTTCAGCTGCTTGTTTACTCACGACAAAGGACTAAATGCATTTCAGTATCTTCTCATTAAATCTCAATTCAAGTCATCTAAAGAAAATGTTTCAGCTTACTACAGTGTCATAAAAGTACCCAGGACTTTACAACTGTAAATAATTGACTTTGTATTTTAAAAATAGATGTGAAACATACAACCTTAGGCTAGAAGTGCTCTAGTCCAGGCTCCTATTCCAAGGACAAATAGTTCATACAGAGGAAGAGGAGAAGGCTCAGGTGCCTCAGGTGTAACTTGCTACCAGCTCCCTGGAACAAAGGGTCATACTTTCTAACTTTGACCACAGGGGATGGGAGCATAAACTATTGCATTAGATTCCTAAATAGACTTTCTTTAGTGAACCTCATTTCTTTGTGTTCAGACAGAGAGTTAAACAAGCTATGGTAGCCATTGTGTTTTACGGTTTTATTGTGTTTGGTAGATGCCATCTTTCATTGCTTTACCAAGGTCCATAACAAACAAAGTTTGGGAAAAAATGTAGATAACTTTAAAGTATTTTGTATTACTTTTAGAAGGATGTTTTATAAGTTTTCAAATTGGTAGAGATAGACATCTTTTCAAAGTGCATACCATGAACTTCCATGCATTTAAATTTAGATCAAGAGTTCTTATAGTTTGATATGGTTGCTTTTATGCATGTATTGGCACAATATTATAAAAAGTAATATTAAACAAAGAAATGTCATGTCTTAATAAGGAGTGTTCTTATTAGATCCGTTATGCTAAAAAATGTATTTTAAGTGGCTGGTTTTGATGTTAAGTGACCTAGCATGGAAATAAATTTCACCAGAATAGAAATTGGCTAATTTGTACATCATTATATTTAAATAGAAATGTGTGTATCAGTACAAAAAAAAATAATTTGCTTATTCATGACTAGTCAAACATCTTGTCTTCCTGAGCATTAAGCAGGAGATAAATGGGTTAATAAAGACTTCAGAATCTTTGGAAGTTCCTGGGACAGACTTTGATATACACTGCCTTGGACTGTCTATACAGACTTAGGGCATTTAGGAGTACAGAGGGAAACAAAGATGGCTCAGAATCATCTGCCTGCACTGTTTGGGCTGATCAAATAGCCTGAGTTTAAAAGTTTTATCTCCATGCTACATTTGTACTGTAATCATAGCGTTTCCTCCTGTTATGAGCAGATCTTATTAGCTGCCAAGAAGTGAATGTCTCTAAAATAATGATACAGCTTCCACATCAAAGATGTCTGAGGTGCAGCTAGTTCAGATTACAGGGAAATTGGTAATGCATCCGCCCACAACCACCTGCACAAGCATAGCTTTCTATACACTGTTGCAGTCAAAGTGAGCTGTACATGTGTTTTGCAAGTCAGCAGACAGACCTACCTTGAACCTGCTTTAGTACAATCACATCTCTTATTTTTATGAGAATTAATACTGTCCTGCAAGTAATTCTAGCAACACCACTAGTACTTCAGAAAACCCTAAGCATCTCAAATTGCATAGCTCTCAGCACTGTCATTATCTCTTTTCTGTATTTTAGAATAGCTCCTTCCTCAGAGTTCACCATGTATGCTGACTAATGACTAAAAACCACGTTGCTTGGAAAATTTGATCTTTACAGGAAGATTCAACAACTACAGCAGGACATTTCATCTGAAAACCTAGACATTCGACAACAGATAGACTTTACAAGAGTTGCTTTGCCATCAGCTGTTGGCTGGATTGTGGCAGATGTTTAACTGCATACAGTAATCCCATAAATAAAGATACATCCAATATCCATATAAAATTAAAGGGATAACTGACAAAGGCAGAATTGAGTGATTCAAACTTTCACGTGCTCAAGGTGATGGGTTTTTCATCCCTATATTGAATACTGCCAAAGGATGTTTAATGATTGATGGTAGGAAGGTTTGGGTTTTGTGGCTAGTATGGCACAGAATATCGCTCCTCCATTCTCTACTCAATGACAAGGTTTGAATTCAGTACTGGCTAAAAGAGAAAGCTGAGAATTACTGAATCAAACTCTCAAGTGCTTTGGCAGTAAGTGAGCCAATGTTAGCCTTTTAGGACCACAACAGGAATTAATGATCTAATTTGAAGCATCTAGGTTAGGAATGACTGTCGTGGTTTAAGTCCAGTGAGCAACTGGCCTGTCCACTCACTTCTCTCCCATCAGTGAGGTAAGGAGAAGAAAATATTAGAAAGAGCTTGTGGGCTGAAAAAAAGAAGTGGGTTTGCTCCCCACTTCTGGCCATGGGCAAAAGATAGACTCATCTTAGGGGGAAAAATCAAACAATTTAACTTGTTACCAGTAACTTCAAAGTAGAATAGTGAGAGATACAATCAGATCTTAAAGTCAATACCTTCCCCCATCCCTACCTTCTTACCAGGCTCAGCTTTGTTCCTGGTTTCTTCACCTCCCCACTCCAGCGGCACAGAGGGGATAGGAATGGTGGTTGCAGGCAGTTAATCCCATGTGGTCTCTGCTGCTCCTTTCTCTCCAGGGATACGGAGGACTCCTCCCATTCTTCCTCTGTTTCCACATGGCATCCCTCCCACAGAAGAAAAAGTCCTCCACAAAGTCCTCTGCCCACTGCTGCAGTTTCCTCACAAATTGCCCCAGTGTGGGCTTCCCTTCTCTGTGATGCAGTCCCTCTCACAGATTGTTCCAGTGCATACTTCCCAGGAATCATGGCCTCTTCAGGAGCAGTCATCTTCTCATGTGGATCTCTGCTCTGCCACAGAATCTCCATAGGTTGCAGATGGGTTGACCTGCTTTCTTGTCACAGGTGGCAGAGGTACCTCTGGTCTGGTGCACCTCCTCTCCCCTTTCCTTTTTTCTTCATTGACCCTGGTGTCTGCAGAGTAGTTCTTCTCACATCCCTCTCCTCTCTTTGCTGTAGGTTTCTCCTGCTGGTTCTCAAAGAGTTCCTGGCTCTCTTGGGCTGGAGCTGAAGCAGGGCTTGAGCTTCAGTTGGAGTCAGGCCAGAGCCAGGGCCAAGGCCAAGGCCAAGCCACCTGCACTGGGACTGCACTGGTCAGGGACAGGGCAAGAGAGGGTGGGCCATGTGCTGTGACCGTTTTAAACACATAAGTTCACAGAGCCACTTATTGGCTTGGCCCTGGTCAGAGCTGGGTCCAAAATTGGAGCCATTCAGCTTTTTACAAAAACTATCTCCATAGCCCCTCCCTCACTGTGAAAAAAAACCCACAAAACGCCTCACAGAAACCCAACACAGAATCATGCTTTTTCTCCAGAAGTATCTGGTCCTATGAACTGCATCTAAACCTATTCTAGTGCAAATTATCAACACAGTTGTTCAATTATCTTCTCTCCTCTTCCTCTCCATCTATAAGCACAATGAAGATGTGGTTCTGCAAAATAAGCAGCATTGAATGAAAACATCAGATCTGGTATTCCAGCTTATATGCACAAGAGAGGTAATAAGATACTATGGAAGTGTTCAACAAAAAACAAACATCATGTCCACATTCAACCAGAGACAAGTCTGTCTACGGGGAAAGCAAATTTCAGTACAGAGAAAAAGTGGCTATGTATTTTTGCTGAAGAGAGAAAGGAGGAGGATTGAAGGTGAATAAATATAAGAAGCAGAAAATTTAGCATAGCACAACCATGAAAATTAATGCTGGAAGCCATAAGAGGAACAAAAAGAATCTGAAGGCTCAAGAGAAAAAGTTATAATAATGTACAAGGAGGAGGAGAAAATGAGGGGAAAAACTATAATATACAGAGAGCTAAGCTGTTAAATCTACAACTTTTGTATACCACAGGATCCAGGAATAGATCATTTAGGATTCCCTCCAACCTAACAAAGTGTCAAATGACAATCATTATATTTCACCTAAAAGAACACTGACATTAAAAGACACACATAGACAGAAAAGTAATCTGTAGGAAATTACATGGGTTTTCAACATGAAAGGAGTTCTTTGTATAAGCTTTTGTACATAACATGGGGTAATTTCATGGAGGGGTGGAAGTAAGTGTGGAAATAGTAACTTAAATTGTTAATTTGCTATAAATCTAAAGTTGGTGAAGAAGAATAATTTTAAGGAAGAGAGCACGTTATGGAAGGCATTTTGGAGGTCAATATTGGAGAACAACTATCAAACAGCAAAAAATCCTATGTGCAATAAGGACACTTTATGCCTTTTATAAACTTTTAAAGTAAAGTAAGACATGAATGCAGTAGTTCTAGAGATGGAAGATGTGGACAATGGCCTCAGAAAATTCAGCTTCTTAACTCTATGTATTTCTGCAATTATCTTTCATACTTTTTATTAGACAGGAACAAAATCTAGTTTCTTCAGGTGTACTCAGATACAAATTCATTAAATTACTTAAATCCCATTGCATTGTAGAAAAAAAACACCTGTTACTTTATTATATTTTTTTCCAACATGTAGTAATGGAGACATTAATAGCATACGCAAAAATACATAAATTGCTTTTCTACAAGAAAGAATATAGTTCATCTTACATAATTTAATATATTTCTTTATAATATATTATTAGAATTTGGGCATGGGAACCATGGCTTATGATCAATAACTAGTTAATGGTACATTTCTGTGTTTAACAGGGATAGTGCTAGGCATATATATTCAGCTTATCATTGATGCTGCCTACATACAGCTTTCTATACAGCCTTTCTCACTTATTTTTCATCACTCTGCTATTCAGTTTCTTGCATACATTATCGTGTGCATGCATGGAAACAGGCTCAGCTGCTTAGAGGGCTCCTAAATATGTATATTTTCAAGCTACCTCAAAATGGTAGAATTTTAAAATATTACCGAAGTGTCTGAAGAAGCCACATTTATGTTATTCTTTATTGTGTATGTTTCCTTTCCATTTTATTATATGGTGTCTTAGCATAGTAACAAAAGGCAGTCCTGATGGGCCACAATAATTCAGAATATGAGTGACTTGCCAAAATTCTGTAGCCCTTATAAGTGGATTACTTGTTCAGTTTTTCCATTATGCTTTCAATTAATAAATGGGGATCTGAAGCAGAGACAGAGAAATTAACATACCCAAAACCACGCAAGCATGTAGCAGAACCAAGAGCTGTACCTACTGACTATTCCTTCTGCTGCCCCATTGTTACTGTTTTCCTCTATATTGATGTCTCTGCTAGATGTAACAAGCCTGGAAATCAGCGGGAAAGGACTCTGCTACACAGACTAGAGTTTACTCTTCTTCCTCAGTCTGGCATATTGTATATGCAACATGTGGGATCAGGTCTTTGCTGAAGAAAGTCAGGGATCAGCTGCTCTCTAACAGATATCTAAGGAATTTAGCAATACTTGAAAGCTCTTTTACTTTCTCTGTTTATAAATTATATTTGGGGCTTAAATTCATAAAAACCCATAAAGCCTTTCAATATGAACTAGGTCAAGGAAGTATAGCTAGTATCTGTCTTTTTTTTTTGTCATATTTTTCATTCATACAGAAAGTCTCTGGGGTTTTCTCAGTGTCAGACTCTGAGCAAATGAATAAGCCCAGAAAAGCAATTTTCTTTGTTATTTCCTTGAGAAATCATGACTCATCATTTACCTAGCAATGTTCCCCAGAGACTGCAAGAGGGCAGAATGAGATTACCTTGGTAGATGGCTTAACAACTAAGCAGAGAAGAGATAGCTCTTAAAAGGACTAAACTGGAGATTAAAGGACGTAGTCACACAAAAACGAACTGTATCTTCCTTTTAAGCTCAATTGTGGTAGGCAGCCATGACGTAAACTGCAGTAACTGCGACCTTGATGCTTAAATATGACACTCTCAAGTAATTAACTGTCTCCTCTTTTCAGGAGGAGACAATGACACTGCCAGGATATTTTTCTCCACACATGTCAAGAAAAAAAATAAACCATGCTGACCTGTTCTTGTATACTGTAGTTCATCACAGCTACCTCCAGAAAGTTTGTCTTCTCTTACCCACACTGTACTCCACACTTACAACAATTTTAAGGATATCAGCTAAGAAGAAAACAATAAATGTTTGTCTTCTCCCTTTGCTTCACCTGAAGGACAACCATTTCCCAAGTGAAATCAACTTCTGAGTTGAGTGGACCAAGTACATTTTAAGTACACATTCTATCATGAAACAGAGATGATGTAAACATATTAAAGGAAATCTGGCTTCAGAGTCCTGATAGGAAGACTTGCCATGTATTTTCTAGGGACATATGAATGCTTAGTTTTGACTTCTGAGGTACTTCACGCTGGGAAGAAAGGCAGTGATGCGGGAACAGCAGAGAAGGTCTCTTCAGCATGTCATTTCTTCTTTTTTTTTTTTTTAATTACACACTCCACAAGGAATATAGAAATAGCATCTGTTGGAAAATTTTTGTAGGAAAGAAATTTTGCACTAGGAGATTTTGTTTTGCACCTTCTTTTTTTTGGCCAGAAGTATCCTCAAATGCAGACACAAATGCTGAGACAAACACTTTGGAAAGGACAAAATGCCTTTTCACTGTTATTCATGAGCAGGTGAGCATACTGTTGAACAAACAAGGTACTCTAGAAAAATAATCTGCTCTGACAGTACTTTTCCTTTTCAACTCAACTCTTATTTGACTCTGTTTATGTCTCTGTAAAACGAGAGAGTTTTTCAACTTGGCTAGTTAGATAAAAGATTAAATTTCATTCTATAAATAACATCTTTTTCACCAGGAACTCAAATTTGTGGATCGTAAAAAATATTTGGAACTCCTTCCAAGGTAGCAAACAAGAGAGAATGGTGACACCGTCTCCCACAGTATCCTCCTGGAGAAGCTGGCTAAGCATGGCTTGGACAGGCATACGCTTTGCTGGGATAAAAACTGGCTGGATGACCGAGCACAGAGGGTTGTGGTGAATGGAGCTAAATCCAGTTGGCGACCAGTCACAAGCGGTGTTCCCCAGGGCTCAGTTTTGGGGCCAGTCCTGTTTAACATCTTTATCTTTTATGATGTGGGTGAGGGGACTGAGTACTCCCT
>NW_010160401.1:0-13094 GCF_000695765.1 Mesitornis unicolor | reverse complement strand
GGACCCATGGATTTATGGATGTCCAGATTGGGAAAGATTTTAATGGCCGCCATAGAGGGTGCTGACCCAAAGACAAACACAGACCTCAGTGGAATTGACGGATTTTCCATGCACATCTTTCAGACTCAAGCAATTAAACCCTTTCCTGAAGTGAAACAGGTGCAGACGAAGATCTGCTCCCCAACACATTTAACTGCAGGCACAGCCAGAGGAGACCTAACCACAGCAATTTCCTGACTGCAAGTGCATGGGTTAGGATGCTGATTTGCAGGATGTGTGCACCGGAGGAGGAAAGCCACAGTACTGTAACCAGAATGAGAAACAGGGCAGTGTTTCTTAAGCGAACAACTCCCTGGAAAGACATGTCTGAGGATTTGTAAGCAGGGACATTTCATGCTGTTGTTTATTTCTGCAGAGTTGGGGTTTTTTTCAAACAAGATTACGCCAAGAATTTACATTACCTGTCAAGTCAGTTCATTTTCCTAACTAAAACAAACCTGCAAGATTTGAATATTGACCAGTGGCTCAGGCTACATTTGCTCAGGTAGAGCAATTTCCATCTTTTGTTTTATGAGAAAATAGGACTTTCATTGTTTCACGCCCATGTATCTTAGATCATCTACAAATTCAAAAACCTGTATGTTTCTCTCTGAGGAAACCCATGCTCAGAGAAAAATTTGTGATTTAATAAAAAGCAGAAAATAAATCACGAATTACATACTATGTGCTGCAGGTATTTGAACAGATGATCAAATAAAATTTATGAAAAATTCTAAATATTTCAAGTGCATTTAAATCTCAGGCCAAGTTACAGCAATAGCAGTCTGCTTCTGGCCATTCACTACATAACTACTACCATGACTGCTGCTGCCTAAGTCTTATTCCTACATAAACAGAAATTTGCCCTGAGGAAAAAAGGCTAAAGCTGTACAGTAAATCTCTCGCTATGAATATTTCCCTGCATGCTTTTTGAAAGTTATTTCCTCTGGAATTCAGCTGATTCTAGACAGACAGGATCCTACAAACACACATGAAAAAATTCCTTATGGTCTGGCAGCCTTGTTATTGGGTGACCCTGGGCAAGTTATTCAAGAATGCCACACAAGTGTCAAACAAGAATGGAAATGTTTGCAGGACTATACCCTGCATTTCCAGGCAGACAGATAAGCTGTCATCTTTAACTCTGAATCACTCAAGTTTCACCACATAGCATTTTTTAAAAATGCTGCTTGTGTGTGCAGAATTATAAAGACAAACATTTGCACAGTGCAAAACAAAGAGAAATAAAGGCATTTAACCCAAATATGCATAAGAAATGATTCTGCCCAAGACAGAACAAAACACCACTTGTAGATAGATTAGAGAAATTCATTTGTCATTTCCACTTCCTTCCTATCACAGCAGTAGTCAGTACATTTTTATTCTGGCAGCAATGACCATCCTTCCCAGGAGTCCTCTGTACTGCCTTCTCAGGAAGGGTTAGCTTCTATTTCCTCCACATAAACTTCCTTATAAGCTTATCTCCAGCCTTGATGACAGAACTCATATTCAGAATTTGCCTTACAAGATCTTTAACAAAGATGGGTTTTTTCACTTTTTTTTTTTTCACTTTTTTCTCCTATCCTCTGAAGCTGTTGACAGGAACCACCTCATCCCTTCTCTCTCCAGGACACTGTTAATCTCTGCTACCTGGACTGTTCTGCTCTGCACTCATCACGCTATTTCTCTCTTCTTTCAGGACTTTAGGCTCTGATATTTCATTTTTTTTAAACAGCTATGCACACAGTCATGCAATAACTGGCTTACACAGTTATGCTAAGCGAAGTGTCCAGTTAAACAAAGGACTAGTACCTGTGCTGAAAATGAACATTGGCAAATACCAGTCTTGTACAGGCTGGGCTTTTCCACCTTCTGCCTAGCTTTTTTTGCCATTCAAGAAGCAAAGACTGGTTGTGTTTTCCTTCTTGAAGAGCAGGGCAATATTTCCTTCACCCTGTGGAAAGCACTAGAGCACACAGCACTGATGTAAAGGGAATTACAGATTTTGGTTTCATCTATTCTAGTCTCTGACACTGTTTCTTGGAGAGGAGGCCGCTAGTAACATCCTCAGCAGTGACTGGGACAGTGAGTGAGCCTGAAGCTGCTCTGTGTGATTCTGAAGGATAGCAGGAAGCAGAAGGGGAGAGACGCAAACCTAGACAATGTGATCTTCAGAAAAGTCTAAGACAGATTTGGCACAGTATATGGGAAAACAGTGAGATGTCCAAGTGGAGAAAGAAGTACAGAGGGCAAGGAAAATGGACAGGGAAGAAAAGCCAAAGGAAGAGGGATATGCAGAAGAGAGGTGGGAGGTGTCAACATCCATGATGGCACCCTAAATGAGTTATGAAACCCAGACCCCATCAGGGGTCTTGCATGGAGCAAGTGGTAACATAGAACATTTCATGGTCTTTAATGAGAATCAGAGGAAGTTTTATTCAAAATATTCTTGTATCTGTAAATCTGGGGTAATGATCTGTCTTCACATTGCAGGTGTTTCATAGGAATTAATGACATGAGTAATCTATGTTTGTGCAGTATTCAGATGCTACACTGATGCAGATATGAAATAATAATTCTGTCCTCAGATTGAGGTCTGACTCACATTCAGGGAGAGCTGGGGAGCAGAGAAATGTGTCTTTAAGCAGCTGTCACAGTCAGTGGGAACCTGTTGTCTTATGTAGATGCTCACATTGAACCGATCAGCTGGAATTTGGTCCTCTGTCAGGCTTCTTGGCTATGAATTATTTCTAAGCAGCAAAGAATAGTGCAAAATAGGTCACCTACTGAGTGAGGGGGATCATTCTAAATATTGGTGTGCTGATAATTAACAGAGCACATTCTGTCCTGGGGAGCTTAAATTTTGGGGAAAAGTTCTAAAATACATTAGTAAAGATTTAATTATTTGTACAAGAGGAATCAATTAAGGTTTTCCAAATAAAATTAATATCTGGCAATTCTTAATGCTTGGATGCATGCCTTTACAAGCTTCTGTTGTTTTTATTTTAATTTTTAATGTAGGCTTTTCTGTGTGCAACATATATTTGAAGGGTTTCCATGAAGCAGTCTTGTCTGACACCATCATCTCATGAAACACGAATTTCCTGATTAACATCTTCCCTGTAAACTCAACTATCCCTAAATGTGACATCTGGAAGAGACATTATTTCTAGACTCAGTACCATCAGAGATGCTAGACAGCTGCCCAAGACACAATACTTTAGCACAGCAATACTAATCATGCCAAAAGAAAGGAGATTAAAGACACATGGATTTCTACCAGCATTGTTAAACAGATTTTCTGTTGCATAAACTGACTCTTGCAGCAGATGCAGTCAGAAGCTGCTTCTTAGTCATATTATCCTCATTTCCTCATTTTCAAAATGAACTATTTCATTTCTGAAAAGCTGATATGCTTTACTTCAATGTTTTTAGAATTTAAACTTTGTGAGATTTTATTTTGAAACTCCCTTTTTCATTTGCGTAATCTAAAGTTAAAAAAAAAACAACAAAAAGGAATAGAGATCAAAAATGGGTTAAATAGCTTGAAAATTAAAATTTCTTTTGAGTAAACATTCAATTTGACTAATGACTGTCAAAATTGCTAGGTTTGTTTGATCTGGTTTTTCTCTTCATTTTGGCTGTAGCATTGCCCAGCTCTCCACAAACTTATGTTTGGAGGCCACTCCACTTCTGTAAGAGCTAATTCAGCCTCACATATGGTTTTGCTCTTAGTTTCCATCTTTTTTGCATGAAACTGAATAGTCTGAGTGTAGCAATGTATTGCACTCCAGTTCAAGTGTTGTTCATGCTAATAACCTCTCATTTTGGAGCCACAATGTGCCTATGACAGCGATCCGTGAAGAGTTCTCCAACATTATCCACGTGCTTCATAGCCTTCCCTTTTCCTCTCTTTTGCCTCTTGTCTCAATTTGCAGACACATTCTGCCAAAATTCACCAGGAAAGAAGTGACTCACACATCTGCACCCTGAACTGCCTGGGAAATGTCCCTGCAGTCCTAGTAACAGCCTGAATCTCCTGCTTTGCTCTGCAGCTGCTCATCCCTGCGGTCATTAAACTGGGGCCTCTGCTGTCACGAGACATACCCAAAAGGTAGGTGTTCGTCCCCTTGACTAATACCAACTGCCCTGTTGTTTCTGTGCACTTTTATGGCCGTGCTGCCCATCTGGCTGCTGTGTGTTTGCTGTACGGAATGTTTTGTATGCTTCTGAAATAAAGGTGTTTCATACACAGAAAACGTTATTCCCAGGTAATTTGCACTGCCCTTCCTCATCCTGCTGACCTGCCCTGTGCGTTACACCCTGTGACACAGAACAGGCTTTGAAAGAAAAGCAAAACACTCATTAGTCAAAACAGCAGTATAATGTAAAAGCACATCACACATATGCTCCTAACATGCAAATTTAACTGCGCTTTTCCTGAAACAAAGTGCTCTGCTGCATATAAATGAAGAGGGTGACTGAGCCTCACACAGAGGGTTCTGATTAGCCCCTTGCTTAAGGCGTAGTGGAAGGCACTCAGATAAGGCAGTGTCAAGGCCAAGATAAGAACCTACAGAAGATAAAACAGATCATGTATTTTACACAGTACCTTTTGTGTTCAGCAAACAAAAGATGAAAGCCTATTCCAGCAGACAGATGGGGAGCACAGTTTTTCAGCACAAGTGCTAGCTGAGTAAGCTAAACATAGAAGATACTAATTATATGTAGGGCAAAGCAATGGCAAAACACCAGCAAATAAACTCCACTGATACATCAAATGCTCTCATGCTTAAAGGATCTGAGGGAAATCTGCCATTCTTGTGTGCCTATGTCTAGAAAAGAGAGCTCCCAGGATCAGACAATGAATCCAATAAATCATGAAAACTGGAAAAAAGACCCACACAGAGAGGAGACAAACCAATGGGAACAGTAGCCCATCAGCTCCACATGAAATCAAGAAGTATTTCTTCTCATCCCCTTAAACACTGTAAGGTTTGGTTATGATGCTGTGGGTGTCATTACACACCATTCATCTACTGACTTTCATTAATCTTCCTTTTCAATTGCTACACCATACTTTATCTACCACAGCCATTGGTGATGAATAGAGCATCAAATGTCTACCTGCTGGACAGGACATCTCTGTAAGTCCCTTCCATTTCAACATTCTAGGCATAATGATTAGTAGGGCAGCCATTCATTCCAATTTCCTCCAAAGTAGGAGAAATACGGTTTGGCTGGGAAAAGTAAATTGGTCTGTGTAGTGAACCAAGGTGCTTAAGTTAGGTTCTGACCCCTAAGAAATGTGTCTTAAGGAAGCTTGAATAGAAGAGTAGTCTCTACCCTGTAATCTGCTTAGTGGGCAAAGTGCAAGGAAAGAGCATTTTGCTCCAATAAATGTTTTGGTAGTGTGTAACTCCCTCTTTTCTCTAATATCTCATGACTATGTTGTTTGAAACTTGACACAGAAAGTAGAGACTTGTCCCAGACACTGCCAAGATTGCAGTCGCAGTCGTATCACTTAGAACATTAATTTCAGATGAAGTGGGAAAAGAAAGATAAAACCTCTGTTTCGTTATTAAACACTGATGGTCAGGTTCCCTGATATAAACTGGCCTTCAGTGTTACATTTGTTTGTTTGGTAAATAATACACTTCAAAAATTAAGCATGTTGTCAACATTTTCTACATTACCTAACCCACATTCCGTCTATTATACTTTCTAAAACAAATTCAGCCAGATCCATTTGATTACTCTTGCTCTAATTTAAACCATCAGCTTATTTTCTATAACAAGCACTGTCTTACACCATTAATGATGATTAGAATTAATTTGCACTGAAATTTGTCTATATAACAGAGAAAATTCCCCCTTAAGATGTATCTTTCCTAGTAAATGCTAAATGACTGAAGGCGCATCAAAGAAGGATAATTTATATCACAGACATTTTGCATTGACATGTAACCTTCCTAAATACTCCTCAGTTTTACTTTAATGACTTTGATTATTGCACAATTTCTTTAAATGTGACTTTTCCCCTCCCTTTGCTATACATGCAAACTGTTTCCAAGCGCTGCCAAAGCTGCCCTCGTGACCTCCAGAGCTGGGGAAGTGAATTCACCACAAGGTAACACACAGAACCAGTTTTCAACAGAGGCACTTGGGAACAAGACTAGTTCTGAGTGTTTGACTGTCACTTTACTGCAGCTTGAGTAAAGGAGCTACAGAAGCTGCTCTAAGAGGAGCCTTCAAAGGCTATATTCAATATATTCAATATATATTCAATAAAGGAATACTGAAGGTGGACTAGGGTTTGGATGAGGAGCGCTGGACTCTGATAAGACAGAGATCATCAGAAAGACTGGATCTTCAGTAATTTACCTGTAATGCAAGCCCAATGAGTGAACTAGGTTTTAGCAGTGAAGATATCTGCAGAGAAGGGGACTCTCCCCTGCACACAAAATTGTAGCAGAATTTTACTGCATGTACTGCTGTGGTAGCTCAGCACACCACACTTACATAGGAACTGATGGCCAAGGAAACAATCTTCAAAAAGTAGTATACTTTGTCAAAAAAAAACCAAACCAAAAACTAAACAAAACAAAAAAAATTCCCTACCAAAATCAAGCGTTGAGTTGAAGTGGTCCTTCTTCCCCCTAACTAAGCAGCACAGAGAGCTGGTCTCTGCCCAAAGCTGTCTGGTTGGGTGTAATAACCATAATGACATAGAGCTTATTCCCAATTCTCCACTTAGCAGGAACTATGGTAACTCTTTGTCAAAAAACTTTATAAAAAACAGTGACATTAAGAGTTGATAAAGAGATGTAGAACCCTTCTGTTGTACATGATTCTGTAATAATAGCATTCTTCTTGCTTTCCATCTTATTTTAGGCTATTCTTTCTTGTTTACCCAATAGGTTAGATTGGCATTCAGGAACAGTTTTCCTGTTTAAATTACAAAGAAACCCTTGCTCAGTGAGCCTTGTTACACATGGAGCTTTTGTAGCTCTTGTGGATGGTGGGTGCGCATGAGAAATGAAACAGCTCTTCCCTCCACCAGAAAACAATCTACAGCTTTTTTTTTCTTAATTAATGCTGCAGAATACCTCACAAGAGATGCTCCTAGTATCTGCTTTACTTTGCTAATCACACTCACTCTGCTTCCCAGTTGATTCATTTGGCCATCAGAAAATCAGACCTTACAATACATGATTGATGCTAACTAACTACCCAAAAATACAGGCTATATTTTAAAGAAATTTATTGTAAAATGGCAAATAAAGAAGTAATTAAGTTTCCTAATATATTTTGGGAATAGTGCATATTTCTCTCATTTCAAGTACATTTACTACCAAAGTTTCCTCACAAGTTTTTCAGTGAAGGTAGAGTCTCCTGAATTCTCCCTTTAAAAAAGAAACCTGTGAAAGTTAGGTACCCACCTCTATTTGAATTGATTGAGCATTTTTGATGTGAATTCTTCAGGTGCCAAAAAGCCACAGCCCGGTTTTCTGAACTGAGCAAATTCAGCACAGATTTGTGAATAATCTGGTCCTGCAGCATGGTGTGTACCAAAGGGCTTCTCCTGTTTCCTCAGTTGACAATAACATGAATTTGTAACAGCTCCCAAAGAAGCAGTTACACCTGAAGTCACAGCAGTCTTTGTTTTTAGCTGCAGATGTTCGTCTAGTTTTTATCTCAAGATGATAAAGACAATTAGAGGCTTGATTGGTTTGTGTTTTAAAAGCTAAGGGCCTTTGCTAACAAGGGCTAGAGAAGGTGAAGGAACTGCAAGAGAAGAATAATCTTCCAGCACATAGAATGAGTTCACACAGTTTATTTTTTTTACATAAATTGTGGTGGATGAGCCACCTGGACATTCCCATCCACTCTTCGCGTGCACGGGAGCTGATTCTCAGCTAAGCTGGTTCTGGTTTAAGTAGAAGTGAGTCTACTGACTTCAGCAGAGCTTGGTTGACTTGAACAGCCACCAATCTGACCCCTTGGGTGTTTTGACTGAAAACAAGCTCAATTATGTTCTCATAATTTGTTCCCTAGAATGGTGAACTAAGCTTCTCTCTTGGCCATAACCCATGAGCAATTGTTTTACATTTTAATTTATTTTTTTAAGATAATATTGGTGAGCCTGCTTTATTTAGTCTTGTTCTGCTTATTTTGCTGCTGAAACTTATATTCAATTCCAGAACTCCATAGGACATATCTCTCACAAAAGCCATAGGAAAAAAACAACAAACTACTATTATAGTAATGTAACACTATTGCCGTCATAGAGTGGAAAACAAGAAGTGAGTGTCAGATTCATATGTAATGAACTCTCTACAGTTTAAGGCAGATTAAATACTTGTACTGCATTGTAATACTCTCAGCAAATGAAATTACTACACCATCTGCTGAAGAGTGACATAATATTCCCTGTAAGACATTGTCCATACTCTTACTGAACTGCGCAGTACAAGCCTTGTTAACTTAATGGGAATTGCATGAGGATCTGTAGTAGCAGGCTTTTTCTCTCATCCCATGGTAGCAAATATCAATTATTCTTAACCAAAGAAAACATATTCAAAGCACTCTAGCTCATAAACACTGTCATGTGAGCCAGATGCAACAGTTTAAAAACACTTCTTTAGTATACTCCACCTTTGACTCAAACAACTCTGTGCTTTTATTTTTCAAAGGAAACAGACATAACAAGAAAAATCCTTCAGACTATGCCAAGAAAGGTAAATCTCAAGAAGGGCTACCACTGCAATGTGCCTTAATCCCCTTGTTCTCTAGGATGAATAAGGAGGGCAAACATCAGCACTGCAGAATCTCATGTACCAGCCATGTGCTTACACAAGCTTTCTACAAAACTTTCTGATCCGTCTGTGGGATTAAACCATCACCACAGCAACAAGCAGCTTCTGAAAGGTGTTGACACTTTGCCTGCAATTTCTCACTAGCATTTGTCCAGCTTCTCTGTACTGTTGAGATAGCTCTGTAGAATGCAAAGAGAGAAAATAAAAATACAGAAGATGGATGCAGGGTTTTTTGCAGGCTGGAGAAATTCTACAATGCAAATGACTATGGTCCAGAAATTATCTGTTCCAGAGCACCCAGACATGAGTCCAAACACAGCAGCAGCCTTTGTATTAGCCAAGCCCTTGGGAAGCTCCCAGCAAGAACCTTTAGCAGATGATGAGTAGGGAGCAGGTTAGTAGAGCTCATCATGGCTGAAAGGAGGGGTCTACAGCACCTTCTTCACTTACGGACTTTCTCCTGAAAAACTTAACTGGGAACTCAAGAAAAAAATGTATCTTCCGTCTACACTCACTGAGGAACTTTGCTCTTAGGGAAGGAAAACAGGGGAAACAAACATAAGAAAAGTAAATCACATAATAAATTTTTTCTGTGCTTTGACTTCAAAATGTGTGGACTGGCTTTAAATAAGTAGTTAATAAATGAACAAGTAACTGGATAAATGTAAACATAATTAAGGGCCACAGCCTGCTGATAAAACAAGAAATATTCTGAAATAAATGAAATTGTAGGTGAAGATATTGGATTAATTTGAATTGTAGTAACATTAAGATAAACACCAACAGAGTAATTTTGGGTCTTATTTTCCAAAACTTGGAAAGTCTCCTTGGAAATACCCACACTGGGTATTGAGCCAACATTTTCAAGAGTCAATGTCATGACATTGTTAGCACCTCTGTGATAACAAATTTAAGAAAAGGTAAAAACATTGTTCAGCAGCTGTGAGAGACAGGACTGAGCATATGTGAGAGAAACACCCCTGCAGGCACCAAGGTCAGTGAAGAAGAAGAGGGTGGAGGTGCTCCAGGCACCCTGCAGAGATTCCCCTGCAGCCTGTGGAGAAGATCATGGTGATGCAGGTCGTTCTCCTGCAGCCCATGGAGGACCACAGTGGAGCAGATATCCACTTGCAGCCCTTGGAGAGCACCATGCCACAGCAGGTGGATGTGACTTGAAGGGAGCTGCTGCCCATGGAGAGCCCATGCTGGAGCAGGCTCCTGGCAGGAACACCAGGAGGAAGAAAGAGTCATGAATGAAGTTTAACCTGGGTGGAAGAGGGATGCAGGGAGAAAGGATTTTTAGCTTTGTTTTTATTTGTCACTATCTAACGATGTTACTATTTGACAATAAACTACATTAATCTTCCTCAAGTAAAGTCTTTTTTCCTGCGACAGTAACTGGCATGTGAACTTCCTATCCTTATCTGGATCCATAATTTTTTTCATCATATTTCCCCTGCCTGTCCTGTTGAGGAGGAGGAGGAATAGAGCAGCTTGGTGGGCACGAGGCAGACAGCCAAGGTCAACCCACCACAAAACCAAAGTGTTTGTGTGTGTGCTTATAGGTGTAATTTTAAGCAGAAAAATCAAAACACTGAGTTTTACTATCATAGAACCTGTGTTCAGATGCCAGTGTTATATCCTCAGGCTTCACATCTCCTGTAATGAGCTTGGTTTCATCCTGGTTTCCCTGTTGGCAGCCATGTGAGCCTTTTTCTTTCTTGCAGTGCTGTCTCTGACTCTAACTTCATAGCTATTATAGGGTATGACTATGTTATGTGGTGAGGTGTAGTGCAGGTTTTTAAGCCAGCAGTCCAAGATGATACATCAGCACAGCAGAGCAGACCACTCTGTGAAGATAATAGGAAGAAAGGAGAGTAAACTTTTTCAGATACCACCATAAAGAAGCAAAACATCACTTTTAACTGCTGCTGAAATGACTGAGGTGATGAAAGATACTGAAGAGAATATCGTATCTGATTCAGAGATCTTACTGCAAAAACAGTACCTAAAGCTGTAATTTTTTTTCCTTGTAATTTATCAGTTACCAAAAAAAAATCAATTATGGGATTTTTACTCACGAGGTTTCCTAACACCTGTGAGCTTTGAGACAGGGATTTGTTTTAGGAAGTACTTTAAAAAATATAAGATGGGAAGGGAAGTGGTTTGACACATAAGAAGAAGCATAGTAGAAAACAAAATGAAGTATGGCACAAACAAATTACTGTATTTGTGGACCAGGAAAAACAGGATAGAGAGCTAGGAGGTCAAAAGCAGTGCAGGGCTACATGAAAAGTCCAAAGAGCCAACCAAGAGTTAAGTCAGACACAGAAGGAGTGAGAAGCTGGTAAAGAAATGGAAGAGGGCAAGTAAAATAGGGAATACAAAGAACAATGGGCACATCTGCTACATAGTGAGGAAAGATGAGCTGAAAACTTATCATCACTGTAAGTCGTCTGACTGAGAGTATCTCCAAATTTTCAATTGCCGTGGATGAAACATGGAAGGCCTAAGGTGTGATTAAAACACTGAAGAAGCAGCTTTTTTTCTTCCAGTCAGAATATTCTATAATAACCCTCTCCCTTTCTGTTAGCCTCTGAACTTCTCACAGGTCACAGGCACCTCATATTGTGCTGAAAATGTCTGAAAGTTCTTCAAGAGCTCACCAGAACAGTTTCTTTTCACCTACAAACAATGGATGACCTGAGCAAGAAAATGAGACAACTTTGAAACAAATAGGACTTGAACACCTAGAGATTAAGTTGGTGCTTCTGGGAACAGATAAAAAAGACTAAACCACCCCATTAGCTACCACTTAAATTAAATTTAACTTAAATTCCACCTTAATCATGATCTAAATCAATGGCTAATATGTTAACTGTGCCACCTTCCTAAAGAATTAGGTGCTGTCTTTCCTCATCAAGGTGGTTGCCATCATTGCATATATCACTCTGATATGTCACCCAGTCACTTTGACAGACATAGCTATGCGTAGCAGGTGGCACACTAGTCACAGCTAATGGCACTGTGAAAGCAATAAGAGCCCTAATAACAGGGCACAATAGAGACCAGATAGCATGAAGTAAAGCAGATTACTTTCTTTGCCTACTGATACTAAGTAGAATTGGTGTCAGCCAACTGTAAGCACTTATTGTGGAACACTTGAGTTCCTGAAAGGGGATTTTTACTGCTAAATCCTTTAACAGTTATGAAAAATTAGAGTCAGAAGTAATCCAGTGCTAATATACAATTCTATTTTTTTACTTTCAAGTAACATATGTGAATTAAATTCAAATAAGGCCAGTTCAGTTGTAGGAAGCCAATTTCTACTTTTATTTCTGTATTAAGTTTCCTTATGGCAATGCGCTCTCTGAGCCCTTCCCAATAACCAATGGTGTGAAACAAGGTTGCGTTCTTGCACCAACTCTATTCACAATCTTCTTCAGCATGATGCTCCAAAGGGCCACGGCATATCGATGAAGATAACAGCATTTACATCTGATATCATACCGATGGGAGCCTATTCAACGTAAAGTGACTGAAGGCCCACACTAAGACCCTTAATCACCTTGTCTGTGAGCTGCTTTTTGCTGATGCCGCCGCCCTCGTTGCTCATACAGAAGCAGCTCTGCAACGCTTAACATCCTGCTTTGCAGAGGCTGCTGAGCTTTTTGGGCTGGAAGTCAGCTTGAAGAAGACAAAAGTTCTTTACCAACAAGAAACCTCAGGAAGTCTTCCATCATCCCCACATCACCATAGGCAAATCAGAGCTTAAGTCAGTTCAGCAGTTCAACTATCTAGGAAGTATCATTTCCTCGGATGGTAAGATTGACAAGGAAGGAGATAGACAACAGGTTAGCAAAGGCATATAGAGCTTTCGGAAAACTCCATAAAAGAGTCTGGTGCAATAAACATCTGAAGAAAAGTACAAAGATTAGTGTCTACAGAGCCATTGTACTGTCTGCTCTTTTATATGGATCTGAATCATGGGTCATCTACCGCCACCACCTGCGACTCGAATGCTTCCATCAGCACTGCCTCCATACAATCCTAAACATCAAACATCTATTGGACTGACTAAGTGACTAATGTCACTGTCCTTGAACAGGCAGGGGTCACCAGTATTGAGGCCATGCTGCTGAGGATGCAGCTGCACTGGGTAGGGCACATCTCCAGGGTGGAGGATCACCGCCTCTCTAAGATTATGCTCTATGGTGAACTCGCCACTGGCTGCCG
>NW_010160400.1:1255-1729 GCF_000695765.1 Mesitornis unicolor | reverse complement strand
GTTGGGTTGGGTTGGATTTGGTTGAGTGGGGTTGATTTGTGTTGAGTTGCACTGAATTGAGTTGAGTTGTGTTGGGCTGAATTGGGTTGGGTTGATTCAGATTTGGTTGGGTCGGTTTGAGTGGAGTTCGGTTGGATTGAGTTGAGTTTGGTTGAGTTGGGTTGGATGGGATTGGGTTGGGTTGGCCCAGTTTGAGTTGAATTGGGTTTGGTTGGGTTGGTTTGAGTTGGGTTGAGTTGGGTTGGGCTGGGTTTGGTTGAGCTGGTTTGGGTTGAGTTACGTTGAGTTGAATTGGGTGAAGTTGGGTTGGGTTGAGTTGGATTTGGTTGGGTTGGGATGAGTTGAGTTGGGTTGAGTTGGGTTAAATGGGGTTGAGTTGGGCTGAGGGAGCTGCGTCTGGGGATGAGGAGCGGCTGAGGGAGCTGGGGCTCTTGAGCTTGGAGCAGAGGAGCCTGAGGGGTGCCCTCATTCCTG
>NW_010160400.1:0-1039 GCF_000695765.1 Mesitornis unicolor | reverse complement strand
GTAGTCCTGTGTGTCTGCTCTGGTGATCCTGCTCTGGCAGGGGTTGGGCTGGGGGAGCTTTCCAGGTCCCTTCCAACTCCTCACATTCTGTGATTCTGGGAGCTGAGTTGAGTTGGGTTGGGTTTGATTGGGTTGGATGGGATTGGGTTGGGTTGGCACAGTTTGAGTTGAGTTGGTTTGGCTTGATTTGGGTTGCTTTGTACCGTGCCATGCGCCGTGACCCCATCCCCACCCCCTCCCCGTGTCATTCCCAAATCCCCGCTGCTGTTTCCTCTGGAAAACCCCCACCCATGAGAGGGAGCAAAGGTGTCCTGGGTGCGCCAGATTTGGGGTGTCTGCTCTCAGTGTGGGTGCTTTTGGGGTGCTCCCCTGACCCGTGTTCCCCCCTCTATCTCCCCTGCAGGACAAGAACAGGAAGCTGAGGCCCCTCTACGACATCCCCTACATGTTTGAGGCCCGGGA
Organism: Mesitornis unicolor; assembly: GCF_000695765.1. NCBI lineage: Eukaryota > Metazoa > Chordata > Aves > Mesitornithiformes > Mesitornithidae > Mesitornis > Mesitornis unicolor. The sequence goes on along the minus strand of NW_010160400.1, from coordinate 577 downwards.
GTTCCTGCGCAAGAAGCTCATCGGGAAGAAGGTACGGAGGGGACGAGGATGGGGACAGGGACAGGGACAACAAGGTCCTGGCAGGGAGAAACGTCATGAAATTCAAGTGTAGGGGTCCTGCAACTGGGGAGGAACCACCCCATGGACCAGTATGGGATGGGGCTGCCCCACTTTTGGTGTGGGTCTGCCCCACTGGTTTGCAGCTCAGGGGGAAAGGACCTGGGGGTCCTGGTGGAGCTGGGGCCACCAATGTGGTGGCCTCGTGGCCAAGAGGGCCAACGGCATCTCGGGGGGTGGCCAAGGGAGGTTCTCCTGCCCCACTGCTCTGGGGAGGCCACATCTGTGATAACTGGGACCAGTGCTGGGCTTCCCAGTTCAAGGACAGGGAGCGACTGGAGAGAGTCCAGTGGGCCACTGGTTCTAGTCCATCCCAACTGGTTTCAGTCCAACCCAACTGGTTCTAGTCCAACTCAACTGATCCAGTCTAACCCAGCTGGTTCCAGTCTATCCCAACTGATTCCAGTCCATCCCAACGGGTTCCAGTCAAACCCAACTGGTTCCAGTCCATCCCAACTGA
>NW_010160399.1:0-2822 GCF_000695765.1 Mesitornis unicolor | reverse complement strand
TCATCTGTCCTGGGTCATCTGTCCCAGAAAAAACCAAGCCTTTACTTCTTCCACATCCTCTTGTGCAGAGAGAAGAAAAATAAAAACCCAAAAGAAACTATAACCACAGGTGCAGGTGAAAAACTGAAAAACAAACCCTTAAAGTGTAAACACTGGTGTGTTATCATATCACTCCCAGCACAAATCCAAAACAAAGTCCCAGAAGCTAGTATAAGGAAAAAATAGCTCTATCTATAATACCAACTTGTTTTCACTAAACCAAACACTGCAGTTATCTGAGAAATGGAGTTCTGCTGAACTAAAAATGGAATTCTACGATTCAATACCAGGACACTATTGCTTTCACTCTCCCTCCTCGTGGGAGCTGAGAGTTTGTTTTGTGCAGCACAGTGCTATCAAATATGGAGAAATTAAATTCAGTGTAAATCTGTTCCATCATTCGGGGATCATTTTTTCAGCCCCTTTTTTGGTACCAGTCAACTGAGGTAATCCAATTACCTGTGAATAGATTTGTGATACTGTCCGGGCTTTGGTTGGTATAGGGTTAACTTTTTTCACAAGAAGCTGGAACAGGGCACAGCCAGTATGGCTGACCTGAGCTAGCCAAGGAGATAATCTATTCCATATGATGTCATGCCCAGTATATAGCCTGGGTGAGCTGGCTGGAGCGGAGAGATTTGTTTATGAAGTGGGCTGAACTTTGAGTTCTGGGTGGTGAGCAATTGCACTGGGCACCACTCTCTTTGTATATTCTTGTATTACTGTTGTTATTTCTCTGTTCCTTGTGTTGTTCTATTAAACTGCCCTTATTCCAACCCACGGGGTGGGTTGTTTTTTTTCCTACCTCCTTTTCTTTCATTTCTCCTCCCCACTGGGAGGGAGGAGTGAACAAGCGGCCACATGGTTCTTTGTTCCTGGCTGGGCTTAAACCACAACAGGTACACTCAATACTGATGTGCCTCTGTTCCTTCCTGCAAAACATGTCAAAGCAATTTATCTACACATTTGAATAAGTCATCTATGCAATCATTCTCCTTCGGGGAGAAGTTTAATTTCTTCCGCAGGTTTGCTGTTGCTATACAGACATGCATAAGTCACAGTTAATTTCATAGCTATCCCTGAACTTTTTTTTTCAAAGCTAGAGAAGTCATCAGGAAATATACCTTGATTCCCTAACTAAGATTTGGTAAACATGGATACTAAAATTAAACCATTTAAAATGACTTCTTCAAAGAGTTTGTATCTTTAGAGGGATGTTCCTACAAATTTCCTCTTCCCTGCTCTTGCACAGCCAAAGGCTCTCATTAGGAGTACCTTTGTGGAAGTCACATTAAGCAGAGCTCCTACTCTTCCCTCTTGTCTACTCAAAGCTTTGCTCAGAGGAGCGATCTGAACAAGCACATTACTGTGCAAGAAAATTTATATAAATACAGAGGCCATCTCAGTGCAAGAATAGGAATTAAAATAATCGTTTCACATAGTATGTACTGCCTCCTCTTAAGGAAAGGAAGGACATCGAGTTCCTGAACTTGTGAGCCAGTTCACAGTTACCATCCTGCTGTATGCTGACAGCAGGTAAATGCAAGTGTCAGCAGGTCTTAAAGAACAAACTGGAGGAGCTTAATGGGAATATGGACTAAGGAAAGGGGCTATGAGAAACGGCTTCCCCTGTCCAGTTGAGGAGTGGGCACCTGGCATCCAGCTAAGGTCAATCTCACCACAGTAGCTAAATTTGATCATTAACTATAATTTTTACTTCATTACACTTGCTTTTTTCAGTCTGCTAGTGACCTCACTTCCCTAATTGAGGGGCTGATCTTGCAATCGTTGATCAGGCTCAGCTCTTACTGCCACAGTTCCTCTTTCTTCCCAGCCACACAGTTGTCCCCAAGTAGTTTTCTGCCAAGCACCATGTCTGGCTTAAGCAGGCAACATTTCCAATAACTGATTCAATATCAGCAAAACCAGGACACCATTGCTTTCACTCTACCTCCCCGTGGGAGCTGGGAGTTTCTTTCGTGCAGCACAGTGCTATCAAATATGGAGAGATTAAATTCAGTGTAAATCTGTTTCATCATTTGGGGATCATTTTTTCAGCCCCTTTTGTCCTTATGTCCCAGTTTAGTGGAACAGAATTTTAGAGTAGGTTTTCTCTTGAGGAAAACTGCAATTTTGTAAGGACTGCAACACTCTATCTCATGGAAAAAAGGTGATAAAAACTTTGTTACATGTTTTAGCTAATACTGTTGACGGGGTCGCAATCACGACGAGAAAAACTTATCTACGCAGTTGCAGATAAGCAGGCACTTCTTTATTTGCAGCGCTGGGGAACACAGAGGGTAGCCCCTCAAAGGTGTGCTCCGCCGCTCATACATTTTCACAGCCTATTTATACATTTTTAACAAAATATATCCTACAAGGTTTCTTAGCAAGGTTTCTCAGCAAGGTTTCTCAAAGAAACATATCCTACAATGTTTCTTAGCTCTATATTCTAAACAAATACCTATTCTAACTACATAATCATTAGCTCACCTTAATTACCTTGATTGGTTAAAATGCTTTTTTCAGCTCTACTGCTAAAACAAATTCCTACCCCGATCAGCCAGAATTTTCTTGTAACATTTCCCCCCTTTGAAAGTATTGATAATCAATTTTTCAATACTTTCATTCTAATGATTTTTCATATTTCTGACATTTCATATGATACAAAACCATGATTGTCATGTGGTGGTGGATCATTTTTAGGTATTTCATGTTGTCTTGATAAGGTGGTTAGAATTTTTGGATTCCGTGTTGTCCTTTTATCAAGTTCTCTTTTTATA
>NW_010160398.1:686-12616 GCF_000695765.1 Mesitornis unicolor | reverse complement strand
GTTTGCCCTGCTGAAGTCCAGGGTTGCATCTAGTTAAAGATGTGCCTGCTCACAGCAGATGGATTGGACTAGATGACCTTTGAAGGTCCCTTCCAACCCAACACATTCTATGTTTCTATGATTCTATGAAATATACCAAACTGAAATAATACTACTACTAATGAATTGTAATAAGTATAGGAACAGTGATAATAAAGCAATCGAAGTTATACTCAGCTCACAAACAGCAGTTGCTGGCTGTGCACCAGTGAAAATGCAACTGTGGAGGAGTAAGCCTCAGGAACCAAATGAAACCTTATGGAGATGTCTGCCATCCGAAAAGAGTGTCATCCCCAGCAAACTCCCCAATTTAAAGTGGTTGTGAAATTTATGGCATAGATAAATTCTGTTGGTCAGCTTGAATCACACCCAGGTCATCTGTCCTGGGTCATCTGTCCCAGAAAACCCTGGACTTTCACTTCCCTCCTGTCCTAGTTTAACCTGGCAAGAAGGTAAACATCATGCAGCCATTCACTTGCTCCCTCCCTACCCAGTGGGGTGGGGAAGAGAATAAGGAGAATAAAAGTCAAGGAACTTATCTGGTTGAGATCAAGATAATTTAATAATTAAACCAATCTGAAATAATAACTATAATGATAATAATAATAATTGTTGTTGTTGTTGTTATTGGAATAGGAAAAACAATAGTAAAGCAATTAAAGTTATACTCAGCTCACAAATAGCAGATGCTGGCTGTATGCCAACAAAAGCATGACAAGGGAGGGGCAAGCCTTAGGAATCTAGATGGGACACCATCAGGAAGCAGAAGGGAAGGTGTCCTGGTTTTGCTGGGACTGAATTGAGAAAACTGCACTGTTCAATTTAATGAACACAAGTTGATATTGTAGCTTTAGTCGAGGTATAATTATTTTCCTTACAGTAGCTGATAAGATTTTTTTGGTTTGGTTCTCGCCAGCAGATGTTTATTTTTTTCAACATTTTCTTTTTCAGTCTTTCCACTGCACCTGTAGTTATAGTTTCTTTTGATTTTTTTTTCCTTCTCTCTGCACAAGAGGATGGAGGGGGGAGTGAAAGCCCGCTAGGACAGGTGACCCAGGACAGATGAGCCAAGTGTGATCCAAGCTGACCCAATTCTTCATCCCATCTCTGCCATCACCCCCTTGTCCTGATTTACTGGGATAGAATTTTAGAATTAGTTTTCTATTCAGGAAAGCTGCATTTCTACAAAGACTACAATACTCGATTTCATAGGAACAAAGTGATAAGACAGTTTGTTTTACTTTTCAGCCAGCACTGATATGTGATGATCAAGGTCTTTAGCGGTCTTGAGGTAAACAGGCACAGAGGTTGGGGGAAGCAGAAACCTAGGACAGTTGACCCCAAGCTGATCCCAAGCTGGCCAATGAAAATTATTCCATACCATAAACGTCATGATCACTATAAACTGGGGAGTTTACTGAGGACAACTCTCCTCCTTTGATGGCTGTCATCCTAAGAGGGACTCACCTACCGTTCTACTCCTGAGACCTACTCCCCCACTATGTCAGCTGAGTATAACTCTGTGTACTTTATATTAATACTGGTATTAATACTGGGTTTTCTTATCATTATTTTATTAAATCTTTTTCTATTTCAACCCATGGATCTCCTTTCCTTTTCCTGATTCCCCTCCCTGGGTGAGGAGGAGTCATCGGGTGATAGAACAACTGTCTAAACCATGACACTCCTATATTTTAAAGCTAGATAGATCTGTAGCTAACTTGGTGGGGGGGAGGGGTAAACAAGCTCTATATGTTTACTGATTAAAATCTAACCCTTCAAGCCTTTGGAAGAGCTGATTTTATTCATATCTCAAGCTATTGCAGTATCTACATTTTCTTTGTGATGAAGAGGTGTTTAGTGTGTTAGGAAGGATAATGACTCTTTGCCATTTTACAGCTTTGAGCCTAAAAATGCTCGCTTTGACTTGCTGAGCCAGATTTTTTGTCTCCTCTCGTTGTGCTAAATCTCTAACTTTACATTACTGATGACTGTGGCTATATCTTCTCTGGCATGTATTTTAAGGGGTGTTTCAGGGACATGTCAGGGTGTGATGGTGTCAAGCTCTGTGCTGGTGTCATCCTCAACTGGAAGATGATCTTCAACTGTTGCTGCTAGTTGCTAGAGTTCACAGCAGCATATGCTCATCAAATTAAATTTCTCATGGGATAAGTCTTTACAGATCAAGTCCATTAGTGTGTAGCTATATCAAAGTTGTATCCTTTGGAGACTAAAACTGTGTAATACACATTGGATCAAATTTGGAAATCCGTGAGAATGCTGTCAGAGTTGATCATCAGATAAATTGCTAATGTATGCAAGAAAAATATGAAAACAGAAGAAGTTACCATACAAATGATGTTCATTCAGCTGAAAGTGATACCACCACAAGGAACTTTTATATATTAAAAGAGCTTTGGGTACTGTGTATACTCTAGCTCCATGCATTGTTGTTTGCATGCAGCATCACTGCTTTGGCACTGATAACAGTGTGTAGCTATTGCTGAATTGCTTCATAAAGCATCAAAAGATTACAAACAGCTGAGCATTAAATCATACTTATGAGATCTGTAATATGACATGACACTTCAATAAAGGAAGGTGTTTGAATGTTTCATAATTATGAATGAAAGCTAAAAATATGCTCACAAAGGCACACTGAAGAACTTAATAGGAAGCGTTGAGACAGTAATGTCTCAAAGTTATATATACATTGCTGAAATTGTGAAAATATCACTGAAAATTTTAGAGGCAGGTAATATCAGTTCCAGTAAAATATTTTCGTAACCATTTTCTCATAATATTGACACAACTGGGGGAAAATAATGCTTCTAAGGAGCAGGTATAGAATATAACATCAGTGAGTAGACTAAAGTTCCATTAATATGAGTGGCTCATTACTCCTTTGAGAACCATTACAGCAGCAAGCATTTTGCTAATGAATATATGTTCTGAGTTATACATGTTGGCTGCCATAAACTTGTAGAACTGCTGTATTCTTTTATCCCAGTGATTTGTGGGTTACACACGTGTTAACAGAAACATCCTTTTCTTAGACCTCATTAGATTGCAGCAGAGACAAAGAGAACCAGTTTGGCAGTGAGTGGTTTGTTGCATCCCTCCATTAAGTCCAGGCAGACTTTGCTTAAGAGGATAGGTGTTCCTGGGTGTAGTGTGTTAGAAACTGGATGTTGAAGAAAGCAAACCAAACCCAGTATCTTAATTTCAAGTTTCATTAGACTGATGGAAGGAAAGAAAAAAAATCCAATAGTTGACAAATAGAAATGGAAAACAAAAACTTGTCAGTGAAAAGCATCCAGCTGCCAAGAAAAAATGACAAACAATTGACATAAAAATATAATTAAAATCCATATATGTATATCTTGATAATTGTATATTCTGTACAGCACATGTTGGTTTTCCTACTTTTTTCATACAACAATAAGTTCTAGCACATGTATTTCCTTTCTCCCATCCATATATATGGTATTAGGTGTATTTAGAGTGAAATGCTGACCTCAGTTTTTCTGGCTCATTAGACTCTATACCAGTAAGTTACACTCCCAAACCTGGGAAAGGAATGGGAGTGTGTTGTATACCCAAAGCTATCCAGTATGGTGAGGCTGACACTTAAATGATGATAGCAAGGTGCAGAATGCAAATAGAGGCAAGGCAGGGGTTCATGGAGAGGGTGAGATGCAGCTGTTCTGGAGGCATAGTTTACAGCCTGTCCTGGCGACAGACAAAACTGTGAGAAGGAGGAGTGAATGCTGGCAGATGGCCAGAGGAACCCCATTTTATTCACACAATGCTGTGTCTCTAAAACACATCCCTGTGCCAGGCGTGTAGCCAAGCAGACACGCTGAGCAGATGGAGCAGGTTGCTGTGCCCACTAGAGTGCAGTGCTCAGGGAACAGTGGTGTCAGCTTCATGCAGCAATTGCCTCCTTGCAATATATATTTGTTGAGCTGAATGCAGATTACTCAGATTGCCTCATGGGACAGTGCAGGAGTGGAAGTAGACAAAGGTGTGGGATAGCATCAGACTCTGTAGATCCATGTGAATGTGGCAGAAAGGCTGTTTCAAAGGCAGTGGGCTGGGAAAGCCCTACGAGCCTGTCTGTGTGTGACAGTGGAGCTGCTAGTCTGCAAAGGCAGTGTGGCACAGCTGTGTGAGAAAGGGGTGGTGGCACCAGGGCTTCATCTTGATACAGGCTTCTAGGAACTTCTGTAATACAAATAATAATATTGCTGAAACTAGGGATCAATTAATGTTAACTTTTTAACATTTGTCTGGAAGCAATGTGGTCAAAGGCTTTGAGATTGCAGCAGCATGCTTAAAATTATGCGTGAGTTCACACACTGTTGATGTGGAACTGGAGTGTTCAAAATTATGATAGATCAATTCCTTGTTTCAGTTCTCTTCTTTGTCTCTTTATCTGCAATTATCTTAATTGTCAGCCTTTCTGCTCTAGAGTTCAATTCAGCCCAGAACAGTAGAAAGCAAAATCTTATTACTTTCATAGGCAGTTCAGCAATTCATGCAAAATAAGCTTCTGCAGATACTACATAAAACTTACTGCTCCTTGTTTGTTGTTACTAAATAATTGGCCGGAAAAAAAAAATAAAGAAAAAATCACAGCCTAATCTCCACATTTTGTAACAAAGTTTGGAACAGACTTTCCATATTCATATACATACCTAACATTTTTGTTAAGTGGGAGAAAAGATTATTTCTTTTCCTGAATTAGGCAAAAAAGGTTATTCACTGATTAGAAGATACTTCAAACATCCTTATGTGAATAGGCAGAATCAGGCAGAGGTATTTTGCATAATAGGCTGTTAACACCCAGCTCTGAATGCAGCCTTCACTCTGCACACTAGACCTAGCTTGAGTTTTAGTGTCAGACATGACAAAAAGCATAGAATGAGTCTTGATTTTGGAAAAGTTTGGCTCAAACCCCCATAAGCCTTGTGGGACAGTTCAGAACAGCACTTTGTGTGATTCCTGAAACCCATGATATCAGAATCCAGGAGGCTGCTTTTATAAAATTTGGGTCCAAATCTTCCATCCTTTTGGTATTTTTCTTTTCAGTAGCAATCTCAGAAGAAAAAAAACACACCAGGAAGATGATAGTGATGAGCTTCTCTGACCACATGGGAAGTGATTCCTTATGGTACAAGGGTGGTGCTGTGGTTTAACTTGGCAAGCAGCTAAACACCATGAAGTACGCTCGCTTGCCCTCCTCCTTCCCAGTGGGATGGGGGAGCGAATCGGGAGAGTAAAAGTAAAAGAACTCGTCAGTTGAGATAAAGACTATTTAATATCTTAACCAACCCAAACTTAAATAATAATGATACCAATTAATTATAACAAGAATAGAAACAACGATAAAGCAATCAAAGTTATACTCAGCTCACAAACAGCAGCCACTGGCTGAAAGGCAGCGGGAGGGGTAAGCCTCGGGAACCGAGATGGGCCGCCATCACAAAGGGGAGGGAAGGGACTGAAGAAAAAGGAGGAAGGGTTGAATGATTGAAGGGGTTGAAGGGGGTCATCCCCTGCAAGCTCCCCAATTTATATTGAGTATGAACTTTATGGGATAGAATACATCATTATTGGTCAGCTTGGATCACACCCGGATCATCTGTCCTGGGTCACCTATCACAGAGAGTCCCTGGGCTCTCATTTTCTCCCCTTTCTCTTGTGTGGAGAGAAGGAAAAAAAAATAACAACAACTAAAAGAAACTGTAACCACAGGTGCAGGCAGAACCTTGAAAAATGTAAATATCTGCCAGTGAAACAAAAACAATAACTTAATTCCAGCCAAAGCTCCAAATTGTGTTCCTTTAAAACTCAAACACTTCTTTCTCAAAAATCCAGCTCTGGCTGAAGCATTAAAAGGGAATTCTGCAGTTCAGTCCTAGCAAAACCAGGACAGATGTCATAAGCCTATGTTGTGGTTTAACCTGGCAGGCAGCTAAATACCACACAGCTGTGTGGAGAGAAGGACAAAAACCAAATAAAGAAACTGTAACCGCAGATGCAGGCAGAACCTTGAAAATAATAAATATCTGCCAGCAAAATGAAAACAATAACCTTACCAGCTTCTGTAAATAAAATAACTATCCTGGCAAAAGGTACAATATCAGCTTGTGTTAATTCAAGCTCAAAGACTGCTTTCTCAAAAATCCAGCTCTGTCTGAAGCACCAAAAGGGAATCCATAATTCAGTCCCAGCAAAACCAGGAGAGGTGGGATGGGCAACATTGGAAGGGGGTGACAGACCACAATTGGACTTTACCATGAAAGGTGTTTTTCTTTTGTAGATAACACTTATGTTTCCAGTTCTGATAACGATGAAGATGTGTTAATTACAACAGAACCAATTCCAGTAATTTTCCACCAAATTGCTGCAGGTAATTTTATGTCCCGAGTGTTTTATCTAGTTCATATTTTGTAAGGAAAGACAAGACGTTACCTGTACTTAAAGGCAGATATATTAATGTGTGTACAGTTTGCTGTTTTCTCACAGTCTTGCTGTAGTAAATTGTCCTACATCTCTGAATAGAATAAATTAAAATATTTCCTTGGGGGATCAACATGACTGTGCAGGCAGAATGTATTTTATTATTTTAATGTCTTGTAGTCTGTGCTAAAGCAGTTCTCCTTGAATACAGTTAGAGGTGCTTAATACTTCCTAATTTTAAGTTTTCATGCTCACTTGCTTAAAACGTCACTAAATCTTCATCATTGAGGATGTCTATAATTACCATTGCCTCTGGTGAATTATTTCAGGAAATTTCACACAAAATGGTTCAGCTGTTTCACTAAATAGGTCTATAGAAAAGTATATTTTTCCCAACAATTTTAGGAACCTCTTCATTTGAAATTTTTTCCATACTTTCAAAAAGTATTTGATACATGAAAGGGCATGCTTTTCAGACATCTAGACACATTTATACAATATATAATCAAGATTTGTACATGCTCCATAGAGATTTTTTAGATTTTAGCAACCAAATTCCCTGATGATTTCAGACTGCAGGAGAAACTGCATAGAGCAGTCTTAATTCTGGCAGTTCTTCAGATAGGAACACTTGACTTTGCAAACTTTTCATTATTATTGCAATACTTAAGGGATTTTTTTGCGTAATACAGAATTACTTTTAGTTCCACTGGAAAACCAATATGATCTTCAGTCTCTGATCTCATTTATACTGATGTAAATAAAAAATAGTTTTATTGAAGTCAGTGGAGTGGCATCCAAACAAAAACTGGCCATTATACTCAGAAGTTTAAGATAAATTTTACTTGCAAATATTTCTGTAATTTAAAAATAATTAAAGCCTGTCATTTAAAATAGAATACAAATCTATATTTTATATAGAAGATGACCTGTTCTAATTTTACTGAAGTATTTGAATTTTTTGTTATTTTATAAAGTAAACAAAATTAATGAATGACATTGAAGTGTAAATTACAGATTGGGAAAAATAAATTTCCTAAATGGACCAGCTGAGTTTCATTTCACAGTTAAAAATATAAGTCATCTGAGATGTTGGGGCTTCTTAATTTTAGACTGTTGTATTGTAAAATCACTGGTGCTTTTCATATCTGTAACTCTTTGTTAATTATTTGCTCTACTACTCCAAGTATTTCAAGTCTGCATATGCAAAATTACTTCACATTTTTCACATATGTTCCTTATTTTCCCATTTCTTTTAAGAATTTAAAAAAAACAGTGATGTCAACTATTGCTTATCCATAAAATCAAAATTACAGAGGGAGAATGGAGAGGTATGTATTTCTTGTATGTATATTTTAACAAGTTATTTTAAGAAGCAACAGAAAATAATAAAATATTAATATTTACCATAGATTTTCTGACAAATCTATGCTTACGCAAATTGTAGGCTTACACATTTTATAAGGTGAGTGTAGTTGTCTGGGTTTCATACGTGGATTAACCAGTGAATCCCTTATTTGAGATAGGGATGCTCCCATCCTAGGAGATATGGTTTTGTTGTTTACTTTTTTTTTTGTTCAGCAGTGGCATAGACTCTGTCTGCCCTAAAAATACAGCTCTCCTAGAGAAGTAGATCATGATGCCATTACCTTTTAACCTAGTCTTGCACATAGGATCACATCCCATTTATTAGCTCATTGCTTTTTCAAGTGGCCTACAGCAGTCCCGCTGGAGTCTCTGGACCTCTGCATGACACTATTCACCATAAGTAGCTTCTGTAGTATTAAGGCCTTCGAGTCATGGTTGTATTTGTGCTGTACCTCTGGCATGGGTCCCTGACCAGTCTCACTGAGACATTAACTCAAGAAAGAAGTGGCACTAACGTAAGGTATACAGGAGTTGACAGTGTTATGGACTCAAAGAAAGAACCATATAGGTTCCCACCCCAAGAAAGAAATTGAGCATTGTATCAAGAATTCAAATGCTTGACTTAAAGACTTCCTTTGGTAAAGGTGGTTGCTTTGTTTGGAATACTTGTTTCCTGACTACTGCTTTTTAGGCTCTGATCTGTATTTGATCCTGGAAAAGGCAGATAAGCATGTTCAGATACGATAATGGGTATGGTAGGGTTTTTTGTAGATTAAACCTGATTTGATGTAAAAAGCTGCACTGGAAATATTTTGTTTTGGCTGCTTCATAATTGTATTCAGTGCTCTGTAAACATTAGAAATTCAAGTGCAGTAAGAGTTTACCCTTTTGATTAAAAGCCTGAGATACAGTTAACTTCTATGGGACAGAGTTTGAGCTTTTATTTATTTTTTTTTTCTCATTGAATAAGGTACTCAAGTATGAAAGTACTGAAAAAAGCCTTTAAATAAAAGACTGATCATTTCTGTTGTCTAGACAGTTAGAGGTTTTGGTTAGGATAGGATGGGTTTGTCACTATTGTAGTGTGAGAGTTTCATTTCTCTTTGCTTTGTGTTGGATTTTTGTTCAGTTGAGTTCTCTTTTAACACAGACTTCCCCTTGAGCTAAGGTTATTATAAAACAAAGATGAAGTCACTTTGTTTCTTTTCAGTAAAGTAGAAGCAGAAATTATTTTTTATGCCTTGTCTTAAAAAATTGCTGTGAAATTATCCGAAATACAATTTTTGTTCTATGTATACATACAGTGAATAGAGCAGGAATTTAGAGACAAAGGTAAAGAAATGGGATTAGAATGTCTGACCATAGAAATTGGTGATATGAGTATATTTGACATTTATGAATATATGGCATTTAGGGGTAACTTCTAATCTTTGATTAATACATCTGATTTCTATTCCATTATGGCAGTTCTGTGCAGGTCATAAATAAAAATTACGCAATAAATACATCATGTTCAGGTTGAAGTGAAGAATTATGATTTTATCAGATATTCTTTATGGGATCTTTGTCAGCATAGGGCCTAGAAATAATAAATGGATGGTGGGAAACAAGAATTAATAACTTCAAGCAATTACAAAATTATAAGTAAAGGTTCCATTGGTAGGAAGCAGAATATATGACACTTCAGCTCATGCGGAGTTGTGGTCTGTACCATGATCCGTTCTATTTACTTGAGTGCAATTATTCACAGAGCAGCCTATTTAGAGTAGGTTTTACATGGGTAAGCATATTACTTTCTAATTCTTAATTTTTGAAGTTTTAGAACAGAGCTAGTCAGAAAATTAAGTTTGTACTTTTCCAGCAACAGGCTGGTACTTCTGTTAAAAATAATAATTAAGCAGCAGTGTGTTAGAGAGTTTTTCATAGAAAGGAACTTAAGAGATACCATGCTTAGGCTTGAATTATTTCCTTAAACTATTGGAACTGATTTACCAGAATAAAGTAAAGTAAATTTTTTTTAGGTCACTGAAATGCCAAATGAATTAAGTCCAGAACCTCTCTTAGTGGGTAAATTGTTCTTTGTTTAACAGAAGCACAGGTTGAAGTTTCCCTGCATAGTCTACTGAATTCTCCAGTTCCATAAAATACCACAGTGTCTGTACCCAGACAAAATATTATTTCTCCAACAAAATATATATATATATATATATAGAGAGAGAGAGAGAGAGAGAGAGAGGGTGTTTTTATGTACCTAGTTAGCGTTTTTTTTTCTCTTAATAAAGGATGCTTAGAACTTATTTGTAAAAACATAATTACTGTAGTTATAATTAGGACTATAAATGCAAGATAAACATATCACTTGTATAATTGTTAACTTTCCTTTTCCATTAAGGAGTCACAGAACAACAGCACAGTTGAAGACGACTCTGAAGGAGATAATGATTCTGAGGAATTTTATTATGGAGGACAGGTAATAGAGGATATTTTTGCACAAGTTTCAATAAATTAATATTTGAAAGTTTCTGTGGTTCATTTCATTATAAATTTATTATAATAATTAATTTCTTATGTTTATTCAACATAGAATAGAATGCCATGTGTACATATACATAGCATTTTAAAGTAGTACTGAATATGTTATACTGTATAATTATATCAAATTTAAAATACAATTAGTTTGTTTACATTTGTAAAGCTGTAAGAATAGAAAAACCAAGTGCTCTTCAGGACATTTGAAAACAGAAGCCAGTTGCTTATTTCCAGTAAATAGATATTCACTTTTAAAAGCATATCCTGTTATTGATAAAAATGGGAACTCGGACTGGATCCAAATCTGTTCCTTCTGGGGGACTGTCATTTTGTAAAGTTAAGAGCACTGGAATTTAATGGTAAAAAGTTTATTATAAAGCAATTTTGATGTAGGCAATATTTCATTCTTTTCCCGAGCAGTTTTTTCCTGCAGTTAATTTCACCTTGAAAAATGCTGCATATTTTTAGATGAATGTACTGTCTGTGTCTTTAGTTCTTGTTCCCTCAGCAGAATTACTTATTATTACATTCTCTTATGTATTGGGAAATAAAAATCTCTTCATATCTTATCCTTTTGCAATGTCAATAGAGCGCTTCACGCTGCTAGTCTCTTTATTCAGATTTTTCTTATCTTTTTAGACTATTGCCACAAAGGAATCATTCCTCACTTATGTTATTAGAGCTGTTTATTTCAATGAACATTTTAACAAATTATGGTCGCTGCTTATGAAAGTCGTCACTGCCTCAGCCTTGAGGCCATTTGTGCCCTGGGTGTGCAGAGCCGAGGCAGTGCCAGCCAGTTGGGTCAGTGCAGAGACTGTTGGATGCTGTTGAGCTGGACATTGCTGCACCTCTTCTCTTGCAGAGCCGACAGCATAGTGGACTTTGAACACAAAATACATGTTGAGGTGTGGCGGGAGAGACAAATAATGGACTCCAGACAACTCTGTGAGAGTTATAAAATGAAGACCTTTATTCTATCAGAAGCTGCGCTTTTATAGTCTAAAATCCCTTAGTCATCCTACATAAGCATTTCTATTGGTTACATATGTGTCCATATTGTCTAAGCTAATACATGATTGGTTACTATCTTACACATGAGTCACTGCCCACATCCTTTTTCCGGTTGGTTTACTTCCGCTTCTGGGTGGTTTACTTCCACTTCCGGTTGGTTTACTTCCGGGTCGTTTTCTTGCCGCATCGGCGTACTTCCTCATTCTTTATCCCCGATGTCATCTTAAGGTGATCATCCTAACTCACAGAATTCTTAAGGTGGTCATTCTAAATTACTATTTCAACATCATATAGTCATGTCCATTCTGCTCAAGAAATGTTCCCACATCTCCCCCTTTTTCTTGTTGATGAGCAAAAAATATTGCCTGTGCAGCCTGTTGCAGGGCCCTTCGCAACAAGGTCACACCACATGGCAACATTAGGAGCACAACCACAATCATTACCAAAATTAACAGCCCAGTTTTTAACAGCTACAAAATCCATCCTGAAAATCCCCATCCATTAAACAAACG
>NW_010160398.1:0-226 GCF_000695765.1 Mesitornis unicolor | reverse complement strand
CCCCCCGCCGTTAAGCTTCGACGGAATTCCCGCCCATGCTCTATCCCCGCATATGAAAAACATTCCTGCAGGTAGAGCAACTGGAATAGAAAAAGAGCGTGATATGTTAGAAGAGGTGTAATTACACCAGGCTGTAGCGTTTCTATACACAGGCAGAGTAGCATTTACATTCTGACTCTTTCGAGTGGTGTTATAAGTATAGTTAAACATCACACAAGCATCCATT
>NW_010160397.1:8570-10485 GCF_000695765.1 Mesitornis unicolor | reverse complement strand
TGAGATTGGTCAAGCACGACTTCCCCTTGGGTGTCTGGAAAGAATTCAGATGAGCTCTGCTTGTTTTCAACATCTGTCAATGTCATAAAACACATACTGCGCTGTGGGTGTTGTGTAAATGCAAGCGTGTCTCTCAGCTGAAAGTCTGCAAACAGAAGGGACAGTAATTAGTAACTCTGTGTCATCCATACTTATTAAAAGCAAATACAAAGAACATCCCTTCTGTCAACCTAGAGGGATGTTTTCGCAGTGTCATTCACGAAATACACAGTTTAGGACTGTTCATATAGGACTGGTTTCGTTGGGCATTTTGCTGAGTAAGAGGACAAGGTATATGGATCCTATCTGGGTTCTGCTCCCCCCATTTCAGTGGGGAAACAGCAGCTTCCATAAACCATGATGTAATTCAGCTACAAGTGAAGAAGTCAGTAAAACTTACACAGCATTGCTGCCCTATAGTTGCATTTGCAAAATCCGATAAAACATTTCAATTATGTTGACTAATTTTGGATGACCTAACAGCTGCTCAGTTAATTGAGTGCAGTGTCTAAATAACCTATTCATTTGGTGAGATTGATGTCCTGTATAATTTTGCCACGTATGACATGGATCCTAAATACAACCTGTAGAGCTGAGACCTAGTTTCAGACACATTTCTCAAAAGTGCACTAGGACTGTCAATAATGTCAGTTCGATTTTTCCATCTTTTCCTTTAAAAAATCCTTTCCCATCAATGAGTTTCTGAATACTGACACTATGTGAATGTTTTTGATTTTTACTGTAAAATAAAATAATTTATATTTTAAAAATGTTTTGTCTTCCAAATTCTCAAAATTCTAAGAATATTGTGAGCTTTTTAGATTAATCAAGTATACTTCTGGGGAATAAAGTCAGTGGAAATTTTTTGATCAAGCATAATAAAAATATTTGGATTTCTGATGCCTATATTATACAATAATCACAAACAAGTGATGGGATGGATACAACAGAACTTTCTTCATAAAATATTCTGAGATGCCGAATTAAATTATTTTTAAACAATCTGAGGAAATTAGATGTACATGGGGTTTTTTTTTATAGGAAATAATACCTTAGAAGTTATCTTCAGGAAATGCACTCTTAAATATTTCTGTAATATTTTTCAGATAAGGTGGCAAAGATTAAGAGATAAATAATTAAGTTTGTAGAACTGCTTACTCTGGGAAGCATTTAGTTATCCTCTCCCTATAATCTTTGATTTTCTCTTTGGTTAATATGTCACGATCAGTCTGAGATTGTAATTTAGAAAGCTCATTTTTATGATGTAAATTGCTCCCTTAATATGAAGTGTGATAGATTATAATATCCTTATTTTCCCAGTAGCATTTGACAATGTTATTAGAATTTGACAGACATAATATTATTTCCTTGAAATAAAAAGCCTACATAGACATATCAGCTTAATTTATTTAACCAATAAAAATCTTCCCCAAACTCCTGTGAACAAATGTGCCGTCAAAAATAAAAGGAAACAAACCAGATTTAAGATTTAAATTTCCATTTTGCAGAATAAACATATCAAGTAATCCAATGTGATTTAACACCAGTGGGAGACAAAAGCAAAAGAACTCATGGCAAAGAAGAATAAATTGTGCAGAACTGTGAATGTATGTAAAAACGATGAATCAGCGTGAAGACAAGGGCAGGAGTATGGAAAACCCTATATTGCATTAATAGAACAAGATGAATGTAACACGAAAGCAGCTGTAGGTTATTAATGAGGAGGTGGTAAAAGATTTCAAACACATTCTAAGAAAAGCAGAGTCCTATGATTAAAAAAGAAAAAAAAGCAAATACTGCAAAAGTCACTAACAGGTGGCTGAGAATTAAAATTTTTTGTAGATGTGAGTTGCCTTGTAGGGAACGAGCACAAAAG
>NW_010160397.1:0-8547 GCF_000695765.1 Mesitornis unicolor | reverse complement strand
GGGAAAGATAGAGAAAATCGCTAGAAAGAAAACAATCTACAGGTGATTGTGGCACTTTATGAGGACATCTTGAAATAAGACAGTAACAGAAGAGCCATACTAATTTTTGTCCTGTCCTGGTTTTGCTGAGGTAGAATAATGAAATCAGTTTTCTGTTCAGGAAAGCTGCAATTCTACAACGACCACAACACTATTTCAATGGGACAAAGTGATCAGATGCTTTGTTGTAGTTTTTGGCCAGCACTGGTATGTGATGGTCAAGGCTTTTAGCAGTTTTGAGATAAACAGGTGTGGAGGCTGGGGGAAGTGGAGACCCAGGGCAGCTGACCCCAAGCTGACCAATAAAAGTTATTTCATACTATAAACATCATGCTCACTAGAAATTGGGGAGTTTGCTGGGGATGTCTCTCCTTCTTTGCTGGCTGACATCTCAAGAGGGTCTGGTCTGTCATCCTACCCCTGAGGCCTACTCCCCCACTATCTTGGCTAAGTATAACTCTGCATACTTTACATTAATACTGTTATTAATACTCTTTTTTCTTATTATGTTGTTAAATCTGTTTCCATTTCAACTCACGGGTCTCCTTTCCTTTTCCCAATTCCCGTCCCCAGGTGGGGAGGAGTCATTGAGTCATTGAGAGTCATTGAGAGGAGACATTGAGAGCACCTGGCTAAACCACAACTGTCCTCACCTAATCATTACCTAGAAAACTGCAGTTTATGTGTCCAAGTATTGGATAATGTCTTGAGAGCAGGAGTTGTGTTACTAATTTTGAGGAACAGGTTTACAAAGGAAGGCTCCAAATGTTCTGAAGGGGGAAAAAACCAATGATGTTTCGAGTTCTTTGAAACCTTACTGTAACTGTTGGTAAGGCTGGTCCCGACTTTCTATGATCCCGCCTCCAACAAAATAAGACATTCAAGCCCACCAGACATTTGTATTCCTCATACTGAAATGTGGCTGAGCTGGCCAGAAGCACAGACATTTGGTAAAGGATTTGTCAATACTTAGCACATGTTAACTGTTGATTTTATAATTAAATTGGTTATCAAGTTGTCTTGGTCATGGGATGGTTTTGGGAAATGAGGCCCCTAGAAATAAACAGCCACAGGAATCTACTGATGACCATCCTGCCAAAGGGAAGTAAGGTCTCAGACTAGCTGAACAAGTTTCACATCCCACGTAATGATCCATGCAGTAGCTCCAGGGCCTGGCTCTCAGCTGGAACAGCGAGTGTTCGGGCCTGGAATTTCCTATGCTCCAGCCAGCAGTCAGCCCAGAGCGCATCCATGCACCGGCATGAGGCGGCGGACAAGTTCATCCACCATGTCCTGGGAATGAGTTCCCAAAAGGTAAAAATACCAAATACAACATCTAGTAATGCCCCCAAAATGCCAAGAATAACTATGAACGTGCCACAAGCATGCATCCTTGGATATGGACACTTACACATGACCCAGCACATAGATGAATACTTCAGTATAGTCCTGCTTTATTGGGAATACCTATTCATCTGTGGAGGTGATCTGTATAGCCATTTTTCTACAAAGGAAAGCATTTGGCTCTTTACGATTAGGTTTCTTGGGATGTCTTCCAATTCCCTGAGTAGTATGTTCATGCTGTTTAGCTGTTTTGACTCAACCTGAGTAACAAAATTTCTTTCAGACTGCTGCTTATAAACACAGCCACACATGCAGCCACACAAATATTTACATAAAGGGCAAAGTCTTTTGAATTAAGTAAGAAGAGGTCTATAAACTTCACAAAGTAACAAAGATGAGCACAACATATAAGGTAAATCAAGGCCTCTACTCCAAACAGTTCTTCATAAGAAGAACAGTTCTTCCATAAGAAATCTCTAATCCTTATGGCTTATAGAGAGAACTGCCTGTAAAATAACAGAGTGGTCATGCTTCAGCTATCTTTGTGAACAGTTGAGCTGGAGAAGTACATGGCTATACTGAGTTTTTTCTAGACTCGTCTGAGTTAGCTACAAATTAAGTTGGTCCTGTCAGCAGTGTAGCTGTGGCAGCATGGGAAAAGAAGAATACCTATGTAGTGTGCTGGCCTCCATGTTACTTATGTGAATGTAGTGAATGTATGTATTTTTATAGATATTTTCTGTATTTTATAGATATTACTGCAATGCTTGCTACCCTAATGCAAGGGACCCAACATCCATTCAGGAGCTGGAAATTCTCCTGTGGTGATAGCATTGCTCTGCAGCTCCAGGGTTGCAATTTGGAATGATTACCTTAAAGGATTCACCAGAGCCTGGGGCAAGTATCCAGCAGCTTCTCCTCTCTGCTGCTGCAGCCAAAAAGAGTTATGTTTACACAGGGGAACACCCTTCTGCTCTCTGGTATTGCTTTGTGATTAGTAGATTGTTTGTAGGCTAGTAGGTGTCTGGAAATATTTCCATAATTTTCATACAAGCTGAAGAAGAAATAAAAAGGACATGATTAAAAAGATGTAGGGAGCTTTTTGGTAAATAGATCAGAGAGCAGGGAAACAAACAGGCTGGAGCACAACGCATATTTCTGACATTCTTGATGGGCATTTTCACATTACATATCTGCAGTCAGAAGGAGATAGGAAAATACTTCTCTTGAGACTGCAGCTGAATCACTGTCCACTTGCAAGAGCTTAGGATCAAACAACACTGCCTAGAATCACAATTACTCTGCTTCAACACATCTATCCCTTATTTCTAAACCAAAATTCCTAATAACAGACATGAATATTGCAGTAAATTCTGAGCAGAAGTGCAACATCACTGAAGTTTCTTCATCTGCTGTGCTAATTGTTAAGATGGTAGCAGGGATGGTCAGCACGCAGTTTTTCAGTGTAAACAACTGTCAAGTAAAATCTCCATCACCGTTTCTGTGTTTCCTACATATGGCAGAAAAAAAAGGAACCATGAATGGACTGCATTACATATCATGCAGGGAAAATTCACACGTGCTGCCTGAATAGGTAATAATTCTGTTATCTAACAAATACTGTTTATTGTGTAAGAGAATGAAAGACAGATCCAGTTTCACACAGAGTAAGGTTTATTTCCCAGGCCAGCCACATACTTCCTGTGTGAGCTGGAAAAGTAATTTCATCTGTCCTGACTCATGCTCAGTTTTAAGTATGAAGGGTTTGGGAGCAGCTGATAAGATTTTGTGGACAGCCTGTATCTGTTTGTCTGTTGTTACCCTGCTAGCTCCAAGGCAGCAATAAATTAATTCAAGCAGTGGACAGCAGTTCTTTCTCTGAAAAGATGTTAACAGGTTCAGCTGATTCAATTACCACTACTTGAAAGGGCAATGCAAAAAAGAAAAAGCCCAAGCCAATTGCTTTGAGAATCTGTCTGGACAAAAGCCAAGTGGGAAAACAGGGAAAAGCAGCTTTGCTGGGTGGTTATAGAGGAGTAATGGAAGCATCTAAGCCACTGGTGGAGAGATTTGTGTGTAGGCCCTGGAATGATGGCACTGTAATTCAACAGGAAATCATTGCTAGTACATGTCATAGGTCTGACATTTTGGGCATTGCTACTTAACATTTTTGTCAGTGACCTTAAAGATAATGTGTCATAATTACTGATAGTTGGCTAATGACAAAGATGTTGATTCACAACCAGAGAGCAGCTGGGAATGGTTTTTCAGCTGACTAAACAAAATACAATGTGTATTAACTGCAAACTATGTGCAAAAAAAATGTGTACTAACACATAAATATATGCTCACACATGTGCAGAAAGGAACATGGGCTAAATTCATGAGGAGTTCACACTGGAAAACAAAGTAGTTTTCTATCTGTTGGTAGACCTAACTTCCTCATACAGCCACATCCTAAAGGAACAAGGGCTTCGCTTCTGTTCCATAAAAAAAGAATACCAGGTACTAGAAGGGAGGTTATTACTTCTGCTTTTAACTCATTTGTAACAGAAATACTCTCTTGCCCCATTTCTTGTATCCATAATTTCAGGAGCTATTGAAGTGTTCACATAGTATAGCATTTATGTAGGGCTTCTTTGTGCTTACCCAGACCAATACAATGCATAGGTTTTTATAAAGAACTACATGAATTGTTTGGTATTAATCCATTCCTCACCCTCTTTTAATTTGAAATTTAACTTTGCCTTTTGATATCAGTATCTACATTTAATCTACTGTGAGGCAATTTTTTCCCATGACTCTTAACTCCGCAGTACAAAAAACAACAGAGATGTCTGCAAACACCTTTACTTGACCGCCCAATTGACGATACTTCATATCCTGAGGTTGCCTCTCTATAACATGACAACAGAACCTTTTTCTCATATTCAGAGTCTGCATCCGCATCCACATACTCCTACCAGGATGGAGTGTAACGAGGAGTAAACACCTGAAATTATCACAGTCGAGCACTAACCCATGTTTAATTGGATCAAAAAGACTGATGCACATCATTTGGAATGAACATGAACACCGGTTCCAGGAGGTAATGTAATGAATCACGATAGGTCTCAGGAGCATTTCTGTTGGTAATTAGGGCCATAAAGCTACAGGGGATTATTTCAATCACCTACTGCCTATCACAAAATAACATATAATTTAATAACAAACAAACAACAATATAATAATTGCAATAAAATACAAAGTTAGCTTAACAGCTAACTAGCATTTTTGTCTTGCTAGTCAAAAACATGCCCTCAGAGATGTCCACATACGCTGCTCACTTCCTGACTCAAACACGACTTGAATTGAAACTGAGGCATTTAAAACATACAAAAAGACAGGCAAGCACTTTTACCCAGGGTAAAGCATGTGCAATAGTATCTATTGCAAAGCAACACAACTACAGTAAGTCACATTCGCAATCAAATCAGTGTCACTTAAAAGGATCCTGGCTAGTTTAAATAGTTTAACTGCTCTCATTTAGCTTAACTAATAAATCTGTTACATTTACAAAAGGCGTAGGTCTAAACAGTGAGAAAGATTATCTTATGTTTAAGAGACATGCCTGAGATTCAGGCACGTGTATAGTTCCCAATTCTGGTATTCAGCAGATCTGAAAGAGTTTTCAATTCTGGAACCACTTGCATGATACTTTTCCAAACATATGAGCAATCTTGCTGTATTTGGCCGGCAATGCTGAGCAGACTGAGCATCAGAGCTGGCAGTTGAAAAGATATGTATGATAAATGGAAATGATAAAAAGTGAAGTATGCAAATAGAACAAATTTTAAAATAAGTAATTGAGATTTAAGTATCAAACACAGAATAGTCTCCAAAGAAGATGCACAGGAGGCTGCACTTGACCTAAAAAACCCTCTGTTGAACTGGTATAAATGTTGCATATTAAAGTAATTTTATACCAAATTTCCAAAGATCCTGACAGCAGGTCTCACCAAATTCACAAGTGCTCTACTTGGTTCAAAAAGCATCACAATGCATAAACAGAAAATATGTGATACTAAAAAGTTATAATATTCTCAATTTTACAAGCAGATGAAATTCCCCAGAATATATTATTACAGTATTCTAAGATTAATTTTGCATTCTAGTACCATAAATTGGGTACTGTTACCACTGTTTGTCCTGTTTTTTCTGACACACTTAAAGAAGAGCGCCATTAATCTGCAAAGGACAGTAGATGGCTGAAAGCTAAACACCAGGCATCATATCAGACAACTAGAGAAGTGCAGTAAATTTCTTTTCATGCATCTCAGCAGATTAATAAATCTCAGATTCTATAATGTAATAAGAAGAGAGAATTATATTAAGAATCAAGAGCATTGATTTTTTTGCTTATGAGAGGAGTAGCATATGGTCCTTTTTTTCTGATCTACAAAACAGAGCACTGAGCAAACTGAGAGTAGTGAAAAGGGTGGTACGTCAGCCAGAAACAGCCTTAAAAACACTTTGTGTTACACTTAATAGAGGAGGCAGGGTTGCCATCGTGCTGTTACAAATATGTAAGCCTGTAGCATGCTCCCAGTTCTATGCCACCACACACCTGCAGTAAGAAAAGATGGATAATCAGCAGGCACAGCCAATACGATAAAAATAATTAACATCTTAAAATAATCTGCTATTTTCTCAAGAAACCATAATTTTACACAAACAGTACAAATTATGCCACAAACAAGCAATACGTAAAACATTTATTCTTAAGGCATAATATATACCAAAATATTTACCACCGCTGTTCTTCAATATTTGTACAATATTTTTACACAATTCTTAAGAAAAATACATAAAGCAGCAAGCTGTCAATTTTACTCAAATGCTGTAACCTTCTATTCCCTCAGTACTTTTACTTCAGAAGTTGGCATTACTCTGTCAGGAGGGATGGACAAATTTACTGCTTTGATTAAAGAAAACATCATCTTTCATGTAAGTTATCAGGCATTCACAATGTAAGAGCAGCCATCATCCAAACTCAATGTTTACAATAGTTTTGTTTGGTTAAACATAAAAGTAAGATTTGCAGGAAATTAGTATGCACATACAATCTAATACATAACCAGTTTGCTCATTTTAGATGTGATTCATCTCAATTCTACTTACTTGTCTTGCCATTGTTAACAGGGTAATATGGCCATACGACAGTTTTCCTCATCTTCCTCATTTTGATTACAGGGATAATAATGACAGCAGGATGCTTTAGCTTAAGATGTCACATTCAGACAAATTCTACCCAAAATACTTGCTTCCTTTTTGTAAGAAAGGCGGTGTTATAGAACAGTTTACTGACCCTCATTCCACAAGAAATTTCCATTATTTTAGTTTAGGCAGACAATTGGATTCAGGGAGTACCAATGTGCTCACAACTCCCCATGCACAGGAAATAACAGAGGTGGAAAAGTCCAAACAACAAAAAGGAAGTAAATCATTAAAGCTTACCTAAGAAATACCTATGCATAGTGAATAATTAATTGAGTCATTGTCCTAGCAAATCATCCACATTTCTTATGAAGGTATTTGGACTGGTTTGTGAATTGCCATCAGGATTGAAGCCCAGAATAGAAGCACAGATGGGAAAATCCTTAGGAAAATGCTTATTGGTTAAGCATGTGAAGAGTTCTACGGGAGGCAACAATGTTGTTTTTTCTTTTTCTTTTTCTTTTTCTTTTTCTTTTTCTTTTTCTTTTTCTTTTTCTTTTTCTTTTTTTCCTTAACCATATAAAAATTAAAGCTTTTGAGAATACACAGACCAATGAGTTTTGAAAGCATAATAATGTTACAGAATCATGGGTCTGATTTGGCTGAACACACGTCAAGTCCTAATTCCTTGTCTGAAGGCACATAAAGTTTGACCACCTCATTCAGTTGTGCCTGTATTACATGCAGTTTTAAAAACTCACATCCATTTATCCAGTTCTGTCAAGTTAACAGCCTATAATTTGAAAATTATGGAAAAATAAAGATTTTAAAATAATAAATTACTTCAAAAGCAATCCTGTACTTTTTGCCTCATGAAGCACACCTGAAGATTTATGTCTACAGGTACAGTTTACAATGCTGTGCTAGTGGAAGCCTGCTTACTGTATGATTTGCAATGTTATCTCACAGTAAATGAGCCCCAACATACAAGTAGAGACACTCAAATTTATGAGAAGTTCTTTCCCCTTTTTCCCAAGACACACACGCACACAGAAAGATAAAAAAATCTTAGTACATTCTCTGAGTAAGACTGAAGACTCCTGAAAGCCTGAAGAAACACCATTACTTATTTTAAACAGCAAGGCAGTAAAAATTTATTCTATGTTCTGATTCTTCAAAATTTTTTCAAGATACCCAAGTTTAAAAACTACAGCCTGTAGAAACTCAAGAATGTTTCCCAACTCCCAGGGTTTATGGAAGAGCGACTGAACCACACTGTGTTACACAGGCAGCCACTGCAGTACAGGACCTTGAGCAACAAGAAAATGGAGAAATAATTAGTGCAGCAGGTGCCAAAACCTTCATGAAATGTTAACTGGTTGATGAAGAATGATGTTCTCCAGAAGGAAGCTCTTGGGAGCAAAGCCTTTGCTGTGGCTGAAGTTAAGCAGGGAGCAATCCTTACAAGCAACAGATCCTGGTGGAAGATCTCGTGCTCCTTGTTCGGGTGCCTGCTTTGGAAACGGGTTACAAGCAGCTGGTTGGAAAGCTTTGGGATTGCAGAGACACTGCTGAGCAGCTGCTGGGGACAAGGAAGATACTCGGGACCCGACTGCCCCTCCTGTCCCCTCGTTTTTGCCCTGTCTGTGCTTATCTGACACTCTTCAACGAAAGAGTCACACCAGCAGGAGACAGCAAAAAACTTCACGATTCCCAAGGAAAATACAAGAACAGTCTCTCTCGCTTTTTGTTTTATTTTTAAAGCGCATTCAGAATCGATCTCCCCCCCGAGAGCCGGACTGGGCGAGAGGCGCCCCCCCCAGCCGTTCAGCGGGGCGCTGGCTGCTGAAGACCACCGGCAGCTGACGGAGGCAGAGTCTTCATCACCGCCCCCCTCCCCACCTACTCTTCGCCAAGGCCACAGTTTGTCCCCTGGTGGGCCCCCTCGGCCCGGGCCCAAGCGCGGCC
>NW_010160396.1:0-7320 GCF_000695765.1 Mesitornis unicolor | reverse complement strand
TCTACAGTGCCAATCCTATTACAAGCTTCCAACATTTCAATTCTACAGTGCCAATCCTATTACAAGCTTCCAACATTTCAATCAATGTGGGATTCAGATTAGGAAGAGATTTCAATATCTTATTACAATCAGCATTAGCATTTTCAACAGCCAGATTTAACAACAATATTTCCCAAAGCCTGCTTCAGTCTATTAATAAACTGCATGTAAGGTTCTCGGGGTCCCTGAGTGATAGCAGTAAAGGCTTTTTGCGGTTTCTGTGAGTCAGGGATCTTAAGGAAAGCTTTTTTCGCTTCTTCGCGAATCGCCTTGAGAGCCTCTCAGGGGCAGTCTCGAGCTTGAGTTACCGGATCTGAATGATGATTAGTACCGGAAAGGTGCTTCATGGCCAGAGAAGCTAATGCAGCATTTTGATGATCCACGTATGTAAGGAGGAACATGGAAGACAACAGTGTCACAAAATAGAGAAAAGAAAGCCCGTGCTCAGTGACAGTGCAGCGCAGTTTCTTAATAACCGGAAAAGATAGGGCTTCCCATTGCACCCCCTGGCGGCCCTGATAAATCACCGGAGCTACAATTTTTTTAGCAACTTCCAGATCTCCCTCTTTCAGGCCTTGTCATCTTATGTTAACCCACACATCGTGTGGGTTGGGGGGGTATAAGTCCTCGTCCGGATCAACTAGACCCAGATTGAAAGGATCTTCATCCAGGGGATAACCGGTGGCGTATGCCATTGGGGTTTCTGCCCCTCCCCCTTCTCTGGCTTCTATTACCCCTTCCTGGGTTTTCCTAAGTTTATGTACGTCTCTTTCTGGGAAAGATGCTTGGCTTTCCATGTCTCCCACAGCTCACCTCACTACTCCAGAGGGATTTCAGGCCGGCCGGCTCCTGCTTCCTTTCAGCAGCTCATTCAATCATCCTGTGGGACTAAGCGCAATCCGCTCAGCTAGGCGGTTCATAAACCCATCAAGTTGGGGTCACCAATTTGCGGCGATTGAGAGACAGGACGCAGCTTGGTGCAAGCAAAATGTTGGTTTATTGTGTCCAGTTGCTTCCTTCTATATGCTTACATCGGCGGCGTATTTTAAACTGATTGGTTCTTTAGCTTGCGGCTGCATTTGATTGGTCGGTGATACACTGTTACACTAACAAACACCTCTTGCCTTTCAGACACAGCCCCTGAGGCCTTTCTCAGCAGGGTGCCCGGAACTTGTTTTTCTCAGGGTTGAAATTCCTGTTTTTCGGGTCCTTGTTTACCCCTTTTATGGTCATGACTTGAGCAGTATTCAGGATCCTGCTCTTCAAGCCTTGTCCAACATACAAATCTTTCTTAATTATAAGGAATTTATGCTGTTCACACATGCAAGCTTTTCTGCCTCTATTGGGACTGTTTCTTCATTCCATCTACTCCACATGGCTCTTTTCAAATACAAAGTCACGTGGGCAATTTTTCCTGGGATATGGCTGTAATGCGGGTACTGCACAACCTCAATCTACTACTTACCTGTAAATGAGCTCTTTTTTCCAAAATGGGGACACTCCACCTGTTGTAAGCAGTTCATATAAACTTCCATTTACAGTAAAGAAAAATACCTAGGCTCTGCAACTCTGTATGTTACATCTTCTAGTAGTTAAGCTCTGAGACCTCAGAGCGCAATCTCAAACCGTGGAAACGATACACAGGCTATGCATGACACTCCAGCAACTACGCGGCTTTGAATAACACCAAGAAGAAACAATTCACTGAGGGAAGACTTATCAGAATCTAACTTGTTCAGCAAACAGAAGAAATTCTGAGGATGGAAGAGTAAATTAAATCCTTTTCTAATGCAGGCTAGAACCTATCTGTAAAACATGTTTTCTTTCAAAAATATATAGGAAATTACATCTTCTAATAGAAAACATCACAGGGTATAAGTTTGGTTTCTTTATCCAGCAGTAAAGCTAAGAGTCTAATTCAGTGATCTAATGAACGAGACAAACAGCCAACATGAAGCAGACCAAAATTTTGGACTTTTTAATGCATTTCATCAAAATGAAATCTTATAAAACACACAGTACACTGGAAAGTTATCTTTCAACATTGAGGAAAGCAGTATCTGTAGGAGATATATGAAAACTTAAAGGCTGAGCTTCTCAAATCTTTCAAGTAAATATTACCCAGTAAATATAAGAAATAAATGGCTTACTGGCTTGTCCCAGCCCAAGAGTTTGGTGCATCAAAAAGGTTTCTGCAAAATCATAGTTTTGAGTTATCCTTTGCTACCAAGGATGAGGAAAAGGCTGAGGTACTTTGTTTTCTTTGCTTCAGACCAGCTGTCCTCAAGGTATTCAGCATCATAAACTGAAAGACAGGGATAGAGACTATAATAAACACCTATAATTCAAGAGGAAGTAGTTAACAACTATGCCACCAGCACACCCACAAATCTTTGGGGCCAAATGGGATACACCCTAGAGTATCAAGGGAGCTAGCAGAAAAGCTTGCCAAGCCACTCTCGATCATTTATCAGCAGTCCTGGTTAACAGGGGAGGCCCTAGATGGGAGGCTTGCCAATGTGGTGCCTATCTACCAGAAAGGCCAGAAGGAGTATCTGGAGAACTTCAGACCTGTCAGCCTGACTTCAGTACCAAGGAAGATGATGGTGTGGTTCATCTTCAGTGCGCTCACACAACCAGGGAATGAGGCCCAGTCACCATGGGTTCACCAAAGCCAGGTCCTGCTTGATCAACCTTCTATGATCAGATGACACGCCTAGTGGATGAAGGAAAAGCTGTGGGTACTTTCCACCTGGACTTTAGTCAAGCCTTTCACAGAGTCTCCCATAGCATTCTCCTAGAGGTGCTGGTGGCTCATGGCTTGGATAAATTTACTCTTCACTGAGTTAAGAACATGCTGGATGGCTGAACACAGAGAGTTGTGGTGAATGGAAATAAATTCAATTCACAGTTGATTACAAGTGGTGTTCTCCAAGGCTTAGATCTGGGGCCCATTCTGTTTACTACCTTTATCAATCATTTGGATGAGAGGTTAGAGTGCTCCCTCAGTAAGTTTGCAGATGAGACTAAGTTGAGTGAGGGTGTTGATCTGCTCGAGGGCAGAAAGGCTTTTCAGATGGACCTAGATAGGCTGGATTCGTGAGCTGAGGTCAGTTGTCAAAAGTTTAGCAAGGCCAAGTGCTGGGCCCTGCACTTTGGTCATAACAGCCCCATGCAGCACTACAGGCTTGGACAAGAATTGCTAGAAAGCTGTCAGTCAGAAAAGGACTTGGGGCTATTGCTTGACAGATAACTACACATGAGCCAACAAGGTGCCCAGGTGGCCAAGAAGACAAGTAGCATTCTGGCTTGTATCAGAAATAGTGTGGCCAGCAAGACTAGGGAAGGAATCGTGTCCCTGTACTTTACACTGGTGACGCTGCAACCTGAATACTGTGTCCAATATTGGGCCCCTCACTAAGGAGAAGGACGTTGAGGTGCTGGAGTGTGTCCAGAGAAGAGCAACAAATCTGCTGAAGCATCTGGAGAACAAGTATTATAAGGAGTGGCTGAGGGTACTGGGATTGTTTAGTTTGGTGGAGACTTTACTACTCTCTATAGCTATCTGAAAGGAGGTTGTGGAGAGGTGGGTGTTGCTCTCTTTTTCCATATAACTAGTGACAGCACAAGAAGAAATGGCCTCAAGTTGTGCCAGGGAGGTTTAGATTGGATTTAGGAAAAAGTTATTTACTGAAAGAGTGGTCAAACACTGGAACAGGCTGCCCAGGGAGTGGTGGAGTCACCATTCCTGAAGGTGTTCAAGAAGTATGTAGATGTAGCACTTCAGGACACGGTTTAGTGGTCATGGAGTTGTTAGGTTGAACTTGATGATCTTAGAGGTCTTTTCCAATGTTAATGATTCTGTGATGGGAAACAATATATATTTATTTTTAATTTAAACCCAGACATTGGAAAGATTTAGTTTTCATTCATGCTAAGTCCATTTCTGCCCTGTTCTTTATATTTTAATGGGAAAATATTGTAGTGCTTTACACTGTAGAAACAAAAATAAAAGTAATATCACAGACCATGTGAAAGGTAAAAAGTAAAGGGAGTAATCACAGTAAAGAACTGGATTCAGTATTAAAGATTTATTTTATTAGAATGTGAATAATGTTTAAGTTGTAATTCATAAGGATCTGACACCAAAAGAACCGGAGGAATTTTCTCCAATAATTTCCTAAATGGATGCAGCATCATCTCCTTAGAAGGCAGAGGGAAATTGACCTGTTAAGTCTCATTTGAGAATCTGTTATAGTAACCCAAAGTGTCAGTTATAATTAGATTGGGGGAAAAAAAAAGTTGTTGTGTCATTTTGTATATCAGGAAGGGAAATGTCAGCCCAATTCTCAAGAAGGTGCAGCTGTAGCCCTCATCAGAAAGTTTTTTTGATCAGGTGGCCACACACCGCTGGTTGGACAAGTCCATAAAGTCCCTGAAGAACACACATGCATGCTGTGCATAGACCAGAGCTTGTTGCAAAAGGCCAGTGCAGAGGACAAGCAAATACTGCTAGCAAAACCAAAAAAAAACAACTGTCATAGCACAAAGAGCTGAGAATGGAGCACAGAGACAAAGCCTTGGACTGGTCCAGCAAGTTATTAGTTTCACAGCAATGAAAAACAACAGAATAGCGTGAACTCACAGAAAGACAGTTTGTGAAAGGAGCATCCAGCAAGAACTGATCCCAAGTAGAAACCCAGAAAAAGTTAAGAATAATTAGTCTTTTACCTGTTTGATACTGTGAGTAGCATTCTCTTCATGTGATGTTCATAAAACTAGTGACAGAGAAGTGAAAAAGTCCCACCACAAAAAAAAATAAAAATAAAAAATTCACCTGACAATATTTTTAATAAAAAGTAAAGTTATGACTTGGAGTTTCTTTGGGTCCAATTTGGAAAAATATTGTGTTACTACATCAAAAAATCCTCCAGTGTGTGGAATTTACACTCTGCTCCTCATTAGTGGTACAGCATCCAGCTGAGACCCAGTGTATGCACAGACAGAACATTTAAGATTTTTTGGGGTGGAGAGGAGGTGTTTGTGGTTTTGGTTTTTTTTGTTTGTTTTTCTGGGTTTTGGGGGACTTTGGGGAGAGTGGAGTAGGTTTGGGGTTTGTTTTGGCTTAAGTCTTCAAAGAGGCATAAGAAATGACAAATCCAATCTCACAGAATTTCTCCATGCAGTTATTGAAAGCCTTTATACTTACAGAAGTCACATACAGAGATTCTTTCAGGTTATTAAGTTGAAGTTTAACAAAATTTTCTGCTGATGGATCTAGGTGCACAGGTTGGGTCTGTGTAAATTTTTTTGCTATTCATTATATATTCAGATTAACCAGAATTTCACCTTTTTTTTAATTCATGCAGGGCTTATTTTAGAGATGTTTATAATTTTAAAAAAGATTGTCTTAAAAGAATGTTTTCTTAAGTCTTCGAAGTATATTTTGCTAATCTTCTGCAAAAATATGCTCTATACTTTGAGTCATATACATGAAGACAAAAAGGACAGACTCAGAACATATGCTTTTTCTAATTTTCTAATTTTTCTAATTATCTGTTAAGAGAATAATGCTTGTGATTGAAATAATAAAACACACTGGAACACAAGAAAAGAGCAAAATAATGTAAATCTGGGTCCATCTCCTATTATTTTAAAAAGACATACACTAAAACAAAGCTTTCTGAAATATACTAACGTCAACAGTGGTAATCTGATGACGCGGTAGGAAAAAAGCCACAATTGTTTGAGTAATTCACATTTTCCTAAGAAGTAGAACTGTATTTTCTTTCCTGATTGCTTACACAAACTAAACAAGAGAAAGAGATGACTGTTATAGGAGATTTTCCTTTAAAAGCCCATTGCAAATCACAAGAGAGCTAGAATGAACTGCAATCAGACTCTTCAAGCAATTCAATCCCTTTCTCTGAGAGAAACACACTGCAGGAGAGATGAATTACTGAGAACCTTGGAGTACCGTCTATTGAAAGAGGCACAAAATGGTGGCTATTTCTAATAGCTTGATTTACTTTCAAATTAAAGGTCTGTTAAAGTGGTGTATTACCACTGTGAAAGTTAAAATCTTTGTGGTACATTTGTTCTTTGCCTTTCTTTAGCATGGCTTAGGTTAAAAGATGTTTTCATCTTTCAGGAACTAATTGAAGAGTACGAAATTTACAAATGTAAATAAACAAAACAAACATGAGAAAGAGTGCAGATTTTGAGATATTTAAGCTGTTTACTTACAAATCATTTGGCTTAGAAATAGTTTGAATGGCTTTATCAGCAGTTCCAACAAGCTGTACCTAAGTTTTTTATTGCTACTGGCTGTAATAATGATGAATATCTGGAAAATTGTCTCATATAAGAAAGTACAGTGTGAAGGACGCAAAAAATTCTCCATACCACATAGATGACTACTCTTCTGGGTCTTGAATATGACAGTCATATGTGCTGGTATGATACCTAGCACAGGCAAAGAGTAGTCCTTGAGATGAGGTATGAGTACTCAAAACAGAAAGCTGTATCACGTAATACTAGTAGTTGTCAGTTTCACTGTTTCTAATCATATTGATCTCATTACTCTTATCCAATATATATTAAATCCATGTCATTAGTTTCATAGACAAGAAAGAAGATGTATGTTATAATTTTTTCTGGATTTAATTCTGAATTACAGCTCCTCTGCAACACGTACTTTAAAAACTCTTAAAATTGTTTACATCTCATTTAAAGGATAAAATTAACATAATTTAATTTATACATTTTACAATAACTTATGTATTTGTACAAATCATGAAACAGTTAATATAAAAGCCTTCCACCACTCCTTACAATATATTAGATGAGTGTTCTTATCAGTACAAAAGATCCCAAGGGAATATCAATTGCAAGAAATAGTCTCAGAAAAAATAAAGAATTCACCTCTTAATTAGCTATTTTCACAATATTTTCTCTAACAAGTGTGGTCTCTGAGATAATATTCAAAGTGAATTCTGAAGCCAGCCATGCACTTCTATGGAAATCTCAAACACATTAATATGAAGGATAAAAATCTTCAGATATATCTAGCAGATTGAACATTTTTCCTATGGGATATATATATACATATGTGTGTGTGTGTGTACACAGACACACATATGTATATATATGTTTAAAATATATATTTTAGATTGCATTATATTACAAATCTTGTGGTTAATTGCACATCCATTCCACCTTCATTGGAAACATTGGCTTGCCAAGATAATTGTATGATTATATTACTTTGGATATGGTGAC
>NW_010160395.1:0-15959 GCF_000695765.1 Mesitornis unicolor | reverse complement strand
GTAGCTTTACCCATAGCACTTTATAGGTCTAAGAGAACGATTTCTATTTGACACCATAATACACAAAACTCTACATTTCACATTAGTTGAAATAATGTTGGAGCTGGGATGGTCTAGAGGAAGATATGAGTTATCTTAATAATAGGATTTATACATCCATACTTTTTTCTTTTCAACTTGTATCAGCTGACATAACGAAAGGTTAACATTGTACTAGTGTCATGCACTGAAAGCAAATATTCAGGGATTAAGTTGTCCCTGTAGTTTCAAATGGACATATCTTGCCTGTAGAAGGCCTGCATTAAAATGAATGAATACTGGCTTGCCTCACACTTATGCAAGAAAAGAGCAGCACGATTATTACAGAAATAATTATTTCAGAAACCAATGTTACATGTCATTATATGAGCAAAGAGGAAAAGATACAGGGAGTATCTCAATGACTAGTAATAACTGAAAGAAAAGTGAGGAAAAGGTATGCTGTACATGGGCACACGTGCATAATTTTATTTTGCTTCCACGCATTACATAATGGGAGGACTGCTTTAGATATTTTATGTAAATGGGGTGGAAAGTAAAAAACAGAACCAAGCAAAATGAGCACATTAAATGAGCTTTCAAAAATCTCTGTACAACCCCACTTTCTCCTGCCTAGCACACAGTGGCTTTGTTTCCTCCATAAACAAGGTTATCCTGAAAGAGGGTTACAGCACTCATCTGCAGTTTACTGTTTTAACCCTTATATTCGCACCACACCCCCCACACACACCTCCCGTTGTCTCTTTTGTTAGGTACTTGTTAAGTGAAACATCGTGAAATAAGCCTAGGTGTGAATTTAAAATGCAGTAGCTGTTCTGCAGCGACTTGCCTTGTGGATACATGTTCTACTCCAAAAATGCCTTCTTGTGGTTTAGCGTAATCCACCTCAGCCTGAACTAAACCACACAAGGTCACCTTTCATGCAAGCAGGCAATTGTGGAGTAGTTGTTACAGAACAGCTATTAGGGGTTGTTACCACATATAAATAAGGCTAAATCAACCTGGGTGTCATAATTTTAAAGTCAGTCGGAGAGGGGGCAGAGGTGAATTGAGGGATGCGTTTGTGCTGGAAGATAGTTGTGGTCATTGTCAACAAACCATTGCTGTGTACCCAAACAGGGATTGCCATTCAGTTGAGCCTCACTTCACTGAACAGGTACTCCCCCCAATTCAAGGTTTTCTCTGTATCAAGGCAGTTTTCTCTGTTAGGCAAATTTGAGAAAGCAAACACATTTCTTGGCCACGTAGTGGGGTTAAAACGGCACTGTCCCATTTGATCTTTTTAGAACAAAAAGAGAAAAAGACTGTCAGATACAAAGTCATTAGCTCCCAGAATCACGTTTAAACTTGAACAAAGTGTAAAAGCAAAACAGCTGCCTGGTTCAGAGCGGTTAAAGTCATATTGCTATCCCTTTTAGTGAAGGGCATAACAGTTGTTAAAAGAGAACTAAAAAAACCCCAAAAAGTCTGGCAGCTTCTTTTTTTTTTAAGATTGATTGTTTATCTAATTCCAAATCATCTCTTGTTCCTGTTTACCTGCCCATAGTATGGAAACAATAAACCTTACATATTCTGTCTCTCCTGTGTGGCTTAAATGTTTGTAAAGTACAAGTAAACCTGTTCATTTTCCAAGATTTGCTGGGTTCATTAGTCGTATTGGTGAGAACATGTAATAAATTCACCTTTTACACATTTCCATTTTCATAGGTAACTCACAATCTTGGCAGATGTGCGTACTTTCTTTGTTAATTAATGTCACTATAATAAGTAGCCTTTTAAAATCTCTATAGATTAATAATACAGATGTTGCTTACGTAAATTAACTGCAGCTGTGTTTTCACCATCAAAATCCTCTGGAGTACGCTTGAGCTCTGAATGACACCAGATTCTTTAGCCTGTGTGTGTAAGGAGCAAAGTGGTCCATGAGATCGCTCAAGAGATATCCTGCGTGGATTCTGCAGAGAGGAACGATCAATCAGATTACTCAAATCTAATACAATTCTTTCATTTTCATACAGTAAGTTTCTTAGATGGTAGGAAAAT
Organism: Mesitornis unicolor; assembly: GCF_000695765.1. NCBI lineage: Eukaryota > Metazoa > Chordata > Aves > Mesitornithiformes > Mesitornithidae > Mesitornis > Mesitornis unicolor. Next base: position 13,877 of record NW_010160395.1, on the reverse strand, counting down.
AAGATGTCATCTTCTGCTGTGGGGAAGCATAAGGGTACAGAAAGTTAGCAAAAACATTTTTGAAACTATTTTTCAGAGAACTAATGCAATGTTGCTGAAGGTATCTTGAGGTGTGCCTTCTCCATTATTTAAACAGCCTTACGGAAGACCTCAGTGAGTGATATCTCTCCATCTTCTTGGGTAACAAAACCAGTTCACCTATCCTACAAGTAGTGTTTCAGGCTGGAGTAAGCAAAACTTGCAAAATCTTCTGTGGTAGACTTGATGTTTCTGGCTTTCTGAACTATTAGTGTAAAAATCTTCAGTTCAGTTTCTTGCCTTCACTGCTGAGCCAGGAGCACACGCAATGAGAAAGCTCCCTTGTTGACTGGATGCAATGTCAGCTGGCAGCCTGAAGTGCTGCTGAGCATAGTTTGAGCTAATTCACATCTCTCTGCATGAAATGTTTTAAGGGCTTGCAGATGATTCATTCTGCCAGCTAAGCTGTGGATGCAGTGACTTCAGCAGAGGACAGTAACACATTAGGTCATGACAGCTATTTGCAGTGACTGTTTGAATCAGTGTAAGTAATTAAATGTCTGAACTGAAAAATTTTAGCTTGAGACAGCTGCTGAGGTTGAACTGAGCTATTCAGCTGACTTTATAGCAGAGTGACATACCATGCTGGAGAGTGCAGTTTAAAGGTGATCTGGGAGCAGCTCAGCTCTATGTTGGCTGAAAATGTTGAAAAGAGCAGACAGCTGGGGAATGCAAGTTATCATCCAGCTGAAGTTATGCCATCCACTTCTGAATTGTCTCTGCTTCTGCAGTTTTTATTCATGCGGGTCCTGTTTTGTAAAAAGAAGCCAATCCCACAATGAATCCCCGATAGACTGATAGCTGGAGGCAGAGATATTTGTGGGAAACTTTTGCAGGTGACCACTTAGCTGTCTGTCACATGAGACTAATGCCTTCTGATGCTAACAGCTAGCTAATCACAAAGTGGGCTTCATCTCTACAGGTAAGTATGCAGATAAGGAGCAATTGCTGGTTTTTATGGTAACTGTTGGGCTTGGGAGTGCCCTGACCCATCTTTCTTTGTCCTTGTTTCAAAACTTTCATCTGGATTCTGACTGGCCAAAGGGCACACGGAGGATCTGGATTGGCTCCATTAGTTACAATTTTTGTGATAATAAGGAAGCTTTGCTCTATAAACAGACACTGCTGGTCAAAACTACTGGTTTTGATACATGTTCACACAGAAGGCTATCTGCAGAGCACATCTTGAAGAATTACCTTCATTTTAAGGTACATAATATCTCTTGTTAGTAAAGTAACATATAATGTGTCAGTAACACATTTGTATCAGTCTTCTTTATGGAAAACACAGGGTTACATAAAAAATTTTTGGCTTTTACATAAAAGCTATATTTGGTATTTTGTAAAACTTGTTAAATTAATGAAAAGGGAGCACGATATGTTACCATTTCAATCCGATAGTGATTACTACTGTCTGATCATCACAAAGATTTACTAATAATTTTGCTTCCTTTTCTGTCTGCGCCTTTTCTTCATCCTTAAGAAAGAATACAGTGGTTGCTGCAGAGACTGATTTTCCTGTTGCCTTTAGTTTGTTCGTGACGGTTTCTTAAGTCCAATCAAAAAGGGTCAGGGGGTGTTCTAGTCACTTTTATGTCATTAAATGTGATTAAGTTACATTTTGGTATTTAATGTTTATAAGTGACCTGAGCATATTGTAGATGTAAACTCTCCTGTCACTATGCAGCATCAAATCAGGATCACTTCTTTCATTTTTTTTCTGCAGAACAGTTGAGGAAATCAGGAACTTCTGGTTTAGAACCACACTGCTAGGTAAGCATTCACATCTGTGTAGGAAACTTCTTTCTTTATAGCTGTGTGTGCCATTTCCATTTAATGATATCTCCTAGTTGTACAAAAAACGGTTCTAGTAATACTCCTTCAGAAATCTGCGACCAGTGAGGTACTGATGTCAGTATGGTTTATGTTTCATACTCTAGAATTCACTCATGGGTGTCTGTATCAGAACAAAAGTATCTTGGCTTTTCTCAATCTAATATAAAGCATCACCACTCATCTGTTGTAGACACCATTGAAAAGTTTAAATTTTAATTTTGTTGGCATAGTGTGTAGTTGTGGTACATGCTTTATAATGGATAATTATCATTCAAAGCAGAAAAGATTGGAGGGTTTTTAAACAAAGAACACCAATGACCTTGAAAGTATTTCTTCTTACTGCTATTTTCCACACTTTGTCTAAAAAAATACTGTGAGATTTGAAAAAAAAAAGGTTGTTAAATGCATGTGTTCCCTTAGTTTTTCTTGTTTCACATCTCATATGGATGGAAATTGGGAACATTTGGTGAAAAAGAAACTAAACCGGTAATTTAGAAAGAACTGAGTTAATCATAAATGAAGCCTCATTATATGAGTATTCAAAATATCAGACCATTCTGAAAAATGAGGAAAGAAAGAAATGTGGTCACAAAGGCTCAAATGACTTATTGAGAACACAAAGTGATCACTGCACAATCACACTTAGAGCAACGCTGCTGTTTCTTTGGTTTAAAATTGCTGACAGCAAATGGTCAGGACAAGTGTTCTGCCTGAACTGAGGACAGAAAAAATATGAGCACCATTTGTTGAAAATGGTACTTACTGTCACACCAGAGCAGGAGGAGGCAGTGGGTGGTAGGCTGTGCTGCGTGGGGAAATCCTAATATTAATAGAATATTGCATCATATTTCTGTTCTTTTTCATACTTGAAAATCAGAATCATTGTGAAACTGTCCTGTTTTCCTATCTGTGCATCCTAATGGTAGAAAAGCTAACGCTAATGGCCAACAGAAGCACAGAGAGAAACAGATCTGGAATCAGAAAGAAATTGTTCCTGTGAGGGGATGTATTTGGGGTTGGCCAACAGAAGCACAGAGAGAAACAGATCTTCTGGAATCAGAAAGAAATTGTTCATGTGAGGAGATGTATTTGGGACTGCTTGAAGTTATACGTAGTATAGCTTCCTTGTAAGACTCCTTGCTATGCTAATCATTAATGAAATAGAATTGCAAAGTCCCATCTTGCGGGTTTCAACCTATGTGTTTGTGGAAAAACACATTTGGGATGTAAACGAAAGATGGAAGCTGACAAAAAGTGAATAAAGGCAGGTGTGAACAAGGAGGAAGATGAATGAGGAGAAGGGAACTTGTCTTGCACTAGTGTCACGTTTTTGCAGTGCTGTTTCTGAAGAGTAAGTGCTGGTTTTGGAAAAGGACTGTGTAGACTTGCAAATAGTCTACAAGTCTCAAAATAATCAAAGGCATATTTCTGGAGCTCTGTGCAGGGCTTCTTTCAGAGCTGCTGGATATTAGTAGAATACTTATCAATTCAGCATGTGGACGTTCCCCTCTGGAGATTTACAACATTTGGTTGTTATCAGTCAACTTTGCTATCAGCAAATCAGCTGTTGTATTCCACTGGCCTGGAAATGAGAATTTGCAAAGTCTTTCACCTGTTTCCTCTAAGAAAAAGAAGAGGGATTGATAAGCACAACTGGCCGGGAAGGAATTAATGGTATCAGTGACTGTATACTAGGAGCCTGTGCTTACCCTTATTATTCTGAGTGAAAAAGTATTTCTTTTGGACATATGAAACTTAGATGACAACTGTTTTGACTCTCCGCTAAGCAACTGCAGTGTAGCAGTGAGGGTTGTCTTTTAGAGGCTGATCAACAATTGGCAACTGGAAGTTCTGAGGCAACTAAGCAAAACCTGCTGCAAATTCGAATTGCATACTATGTCTTACCCAGCAGGGCTGGTAGGCAGTAAAGAGGCTTTCTGCCATTTCTGAGTAATACATGAGACTATCTAAATGACAGCCTCTAAGGGCATTTTGGGGAGATCATTTGTACATCTGCAGAGGAAAAGAGATCTTGTTTAGATGCCTGCCTTTCCTAGCTCTTAGTGCAGCTCCTGTGGTGTGCCATGCAAGATAGCACTAACAGGATAGTCCTGTAGGTCACTTAGTGGGTACTGGCTTTACAAACACTGCAGAATCACAGGATGTTAGGGATTGGAAGGGACCTCCAAAGCTCATCCAGTCCAATCCCCCTGCCGGAGCAGGAACACCCAGATGAGGTTACACAGGAAGGCGTCCAGGCGGGTTTTGAATGTCTGCAGAGAAGGAGACTCCACAACCTCTCTGGGCAGCCTGGGCCAGTGCTCTGTCACCCTCACTGAGAAGAAGTTTCTTCTCCAATTGAAGTGGAACCTCCTGTGTTCCAGTTTGTGTCCGTTACCCCTTGTCCTATCATTGTTTGTCACCGAGAAGAGCCTGGCTCCATCCTCGTGACACTCACCCTTTAAATATTTATAAACATGAATGAGGTCTCCCCTGCAGATTGCGTTCATTTAAAATAGAATAGTAAATGCTAAATGACAGGAATAAATGGGCTGTATTATAGTCCTAGCAAACATGTTGTGTATTTTAATTACAATTTTTATTAGCAATACGTGACTAAAATGAGAGATTAGGCCTACAAATCAAGGAGCTGTCCGAGTAAACGTGTTACATGATTCCTACAATTAATCTTTTCTCACAGTTCCCACCACTACTTTTTGGAAACTGAAATAGCATGATGAATTTTTGTGTGGATATCAGAGAGATGAACACAGGATGCTGTTCTCTGAACAGACTGAAAGAATTTTGAGTGGGGGTCTGCTGTTGACATCCAAACCACAGCTGATGACTCCAAGACTGCAGTGCATGCAGCAGGAGAGAGTTGCAATTTTTACAAAAAATTCTCACCAAATTTATGCTCCTGTTCAGCTCCATTGTCTGATTTTTGAGGTCTCTTTTGATTTCTCTGTGTGCCTCCTGTGCTGCAAAGCTCCATCCTGCAATTAGGGTCATCTTTCATAGTGAATTGAGACAGTGTTTTGTTAGAAAGTCCTCTATGAACAGAGCCTATGGTAAAACCACCAGATAGATAACACTAGAGCAAGTGGTCTTGCTTGGTATTTAAATTCCTTTTCAGTTGTTGCCTTCTAGATCAAGTGTGTTCCTCTGACTGTTGTACTGTAGATTGCAGTTACATTAACCTCCTCCAGCTCGTTTCCTTTGCTTTTTCAGTCCACGGTGGCTTCAAGGAGCTAGAGAAGATTCTACAGGTGCAGATAAGGGAGGAACATGTGTTTTTGAGGGAGGAAAGATCCTGATTAGTTTGTAGGAAGGGAAAGATTTTAAGAGTACATGCAAAACGTCTGAGATGCATTGGTAAAAGTCATCATTGTTGCCAGTTGGAATTGCTGCTCCCCATTTTCTTCAGGCTAGCAGTCTTGTGACAGCCCTGAAGGTATGTTGAGTGTTATTAGTGTGTTTCTGGTAATTCAAATGCTCAGTGGACAATACAACAATAATATAACCACATCCATCTTTGGGAACCATTCCTGCCTTGAAATACCACATCCTAGCTAGGGCTAGTGCTTTGAAATTGCATTTTTATGCCCTATGTAGATATTGCAAAAGAGCTCCAGTTGTACATTGTACTTTAAGCACGAGCATTTTTAAGGTTTGCATTGACAAGAAAAAAAATGGCAAAGTTTCTAAACTAAAGTAAAAAAAAAGATGGGAGCAAAAAATGGGAAATTCCATAATGAGATTTGTACCATAAACATTCAGAGAGGAACTGCATTACTATCCTGTATTATCAAACATGCTATGTACTTGTAACAGAATTAAGGAATGTTCAAAGATCACAAACAGACCAGCTGGTTGGAATAGGACACAAATTGCCATTGGAAGGCAGCTCAGAGGACGGCCAAAATACTTCTGGAGTCCAGGCCTGAAAATCAGTATGGTGTAACTTGCTTGTGAATCTGAGAAGAGTAAAAGCTGCACAGCAATTCACCAATTGCACTGCAGTGTAACAGTGATGGCAGAAAAAGCTCTGCAGCCTGGTTTGCACCAATGCAAACTGCCAGCACAGGCAGTCACGGAGTGTCAGTAAAGAAGGATTAAGGAGTAGAGGGACAGATAAGGTCATCAAGGTGCATAATTATGTGGTTCCAGATTATCCTCTGTATTTGGTACATGCCTGTCACGTATCTCTTATTTAGACATGTTGGTATCTCCCGTTGTGATTGATTTATATCCCCCTTCCCTTCTATAATTTATTTATGGGATGGAACAGAAATGAGTCCCCATGAGACACAGAGTGCCATACGCTACCTATGGAGCCTGATGTTAGTGAATGCTTGCTGCTTCATTCCCCCTGCCCCGGATTTATACTGCATTTGTTTCAGTTTAATTGCAGTGGTACTGAGTCATTGTCACTAAAGCCTGTTTAAGCCAAAAGCTCCTTGAATGATGTCAGTGTCAACTGATTTAAAACGGGCTTTGAGATTGCTACTTGTCATATATCAGCTACCGAAGCTCAAAAGGAGTTCCTAGTTGATGTTCTCCATACAAGATGACTGTAAGGATGCTCTTCTATATGTGTATACACACACACATACATACAAATGAAAAATATACATAATAGAAATATTGAACGAGGCTCCAAATCCTGCAGATATTTATATACCATGCAACATTAGTTATGGGTAGTTTCTTGATGTCAATAGAGGAAAATATATGTAAACTTATTGGGAAAATGATAATCTCTGCCTGAGTTTCTTCTATATTTGGGTATTTGTGTGTGTGTGTGTGCAATGGATAGACTGAACAGATTTTTTGAGCAAGGGATACTATTTTTAATGATGCTTGACAACAGAAATGCTGTTTTAAAAAAATACAGCAAAGAACTGAAAGTTTTTGTTTTTTCCATCATAAGCCATTGCAAATTTAAACTTCCAAATGCATTAGCAGTGGTGTAATTTGAAAAAGCATTACATTTTAGATGACACATTTGAAAGAACTGAAGTACTAAGGACATGAAACTTCAGGATTGCTGTTTTATTCCAGTTGTTATTAGTCCTAGTCAGTAACTGAGACAAAGACTGGAACATAAGGAAATAATAAATAATTCTTCTGATGTTACAGTTGTTAGTGAGCTGGATAGTGTAGGAACTATGCAGGTGATACACAACCTGTGACTTCCTCCATAAATGAAAATCCTTTAGTCCAGATAAACACTCTTAGAGCTGAATGTTGATTGTATTTTCCATACAAAGGAGAAAAAGAGAGCATTGGCTTCTTATTGGTCTACCTGTGAGAAATATAATGTATGTGGAAATGAAATGTTGAACCAAAGCACTTTGGTAATTAGCACTAAGATATTAAATAGAGTAATAATCAAATTCATTAACTGCTCCATCCTGCAGTAAGAAATTGGTCTAATCAGACTATTAAAGGAACAACCTAGATTGTTTTCCATACAAATAACTCCTAGTATGAAGCATTAATGTTAAAGACAGAAAAATATTCCAGCTCAGTGGTTTGAATTCCAGTCTTCATTTCTGTTATTACACTAAATTCAGTCAAGCTGTGAATATTACTTGCAGTAAACGCTCACAATATTTCATGTTGGTTTGTTGTTGTAGGGACTCTGAGTGCTTCTAAGGGATATCTCTGCCTGGGCTCAAAGCCAGTTCAAAGAAAGCACAGCTGGCTGTCCTGCAGAAGAAAGGATAGAAGACGCCTTAGTGGAAGTTACTTGGAAAACAAGCCTCTGTGGGGGCTTCTGCCATATTTGCCTGGAAGCAGCTTTAAGTTGAGGCTCTTGCGTGTGGCCCTGCCTGAGCTACACTGCAGCTGCATCACAGCCATGGCTGTGCCCATCCTGACCCTGACCTGGGAATTTGTCTTCCCAGCATAACTTCAGCCCTGCCTCCTCCCCATGGGGGTGCCTGATGCTCTGGCTTTGGGGCTGCTCCCTGATCTGCCCTGCTTCCTCACTGGGGGCAGTGGGACCAGCCCCAGCTGCTGAAGGCCCTGCCCTACCAACCCTGAGAATCTCCTTGGCTCTTGACTGCAGGCCCTTGGGGAGCAGCCCCAGCCCTTGGTTCTCCCCAACAGTCATCCATGTAAGTCTTAATCAGAGTATCTAATACCCAAAAGAAAATCCAAAATCCATCCCTTTGATTTCTAGACAGTTCTACATACTAACTTCACAGGAACCATTGAACTACTCTTATAAAGTGTTCACTGTGAAACCAATAGACACAAATTGATGTAAGTGCTCCTGAAAGTAAATCTACAAACTTCCAAAACAAGGTTAGAGTGTGTTCCTTTTAAAAATCTTGCACTCTTGTCATGCATAATGAGAGGCAAAGTCCAGAAAGGTTGGTTGAAATCTGTTATAATGGTGGCCATCAAACCATTTAGTGATTATAGCATTAAAAATATATATTAGAATTAAAACCATGTGTATGCCCACCAGTTCTTGATGCTTCTTGTCCACCATGTTTTTCAGGAGTATTTCTACTAATCTGAAGTTTTTTTAATCTTGTTGAGATCTATTAACCTATGCATTTTTCCAAGGTATGTACATTATGATTATTATATTTTATTATTATTATTATCAGAACTAATTAATTTACAATGCTTTACATTTTCAGAGTTCTAAAACAAATCCTGCATGTATTCATTAGTTCCTTTTCTAACAGTTCATCTCACACAGTAGGTAAGAGAATATAATCTCTATATATTTATGAAATAATTAGAGGCAGTTCACAGCCACTTAAAAAAACAGTCTTATTTAAGGTGTTGCTTAATTTTTTTTAAGTCTTCCTACTTAAGGTAATTTTCAGAAGGACTTCTGCCACTGTTCAGTCAATTAAGCAGCATGAAAACATTTGGTGTCCTATAATTTTTGTGTAATTAGTGACACTTAGTGAGGGAGCATGTTGTAGCTTAGTACAATCTGTAGATTGAACTCCTAAAATACAGGAAACGTGTAGCGTGACAGATGAATTTACATGTGGACTTGAGCATTTGGAGCTAACCAAGGCTCAGCTATTGAATCTCCTTGCGGCCTTCAGCTCACCACTTAGCTTCTCCAAATGTTGTTTTATTCTCAATTGTAAACAATGAATAATGTTACCACAGACTGTTGTTTGTAAAACAAACAAGAAAAGAATACAGGATTCTGGGAATACTGAGAAAAATGCAGAAAGGACTGCAAAGTGTGTTCAAGGCTAAATTAGGAAGAAAGCTTCAGCAGTCCTGATTTTCAGCAGGCCATATAATTTGGTACTTCATAGATTCTTACACTGTCTTTCTCACGATGGTCTCTGAGCTTCTTTCAGTAGTGTTTAAGTGACATGAATAACTTTTTTTACATGTGGTTTCTTCTCTAAACCACAGTGTCCCTCCCTTTCCCTCATGTAACAAGGTCTTATCCTGGATCTCAGGGAGACAGTTCATGACACATGTGTGTGTGTGTGTACATATGTATTTACACACACGTCCTCTATAAACAAAAACATGCCTGTTTCCCTAAGCTGATCAAAGAAGCTGATTCTTGCTCAAGTTAGTAAAGCAAACTCAATGTTTTAATTTTAAAATCAGATATGAAGAGTAAGAAGATGTTGAGATTCTGGAGCGTGTTCAGAGAAGAGCCACAAGGATGGGGAGGGCTCTGGAGAACAAGCCTGATGAGGAGCGGCTGAGGGAACTGGGCTTGTTTAGCCTGGAGAAGAGAAGGCTGAGGGGAGACCTCATCACCACCTCCAACTGCCTCAAGGGAGGTTGTAGAGAGGTGGGTGCTGGGCTCTTCTCCCAGGTGATGGGGGATAGAACAAGGGGAAACGGCACCAAGCTGTGCCAAGGGAGGTTCAGGTTAGAGATAAGGAGGAAGTTCTTGACTGAGAGGGTCGTCAGAAGCTGGAACAGGCTGCCCAGGGAGGTGGTGGAGTCACCATCCCTGGATGTGTTTAAAGAGCGGGTAGACGAGGTACTTAAGGATATGGTTTAGTGGGTAGACAGGAACGGTTGGACGTGATGATCTCAGAGGGCTTTTCCAACCGAGCGATTCTGTGATTCTGTGATTCTGTAAAATAAATAGGCAAGATATTTTTTTCTTTTTGCAAGCTCTTAAAAAAGGCAAATTGCTTGTTTCCAAACAGTCTGTCTGACTGCTTAAAGTTTCCCAGGAGAAGTTGTACCCTAGAACAATATTTCAAATGTAACACCTTGAGCGTTTCATTTTAATTCTGACAAAGATGGGAGACATACATTGATACTGTAGACATTCAAATTTCTTTGTAGTAAGGAGTAATTAATCTTGTATAAAAATTAAAAAAGCATTTTTATGTGTTGGATATTGGAAACATCCAAGGAAGGAAATTCCACATCCTCCTGTAGCAACCTGTTCATTGCTTCACTACCCTCACCAGCTGGCTGGAACAGCCACTGTTTCGGTTTATGACCATTGTATTTCTCCCACTGTGCACCTCAATAAAGAGCCTGGTTTTGCCTTCTCTTGTAGGTACAGATCTAGTCTTGTAGCTACTGGAAGACTGTATTATGTCTCTTCTACTTGTTTTCTTTTCAACATTAGACAAGACCAGTTTCCCTCAACCTCTCCTTGCAGGACATCTGTTCCAGCCCCTGACCATCTTGACTTTCTACTGGCTTAATTTTATCAACATCTTTCCAGTACTGAGGTGTCCAAAACTGGACACAGTATTCCAGATACAGACTAACAAATGATGGCTAAGAAGGAATAATAATTTCCTTTGATCTAGCTGTGCTTTTCTTTATAAAACCCAGGATGCTGTGAGCCCTCGCTGCTGGCTGGTGTTTACCCCGCTGTCCACCAGGACCCCCAGATCTTATTCGGTGGTGCCACGTGGCCTGTTGGTCCCAGCCTGCGCAATGGCAAAAGGTTAGTTCAGCCAAAGTGCAGGGCTTTGCATTGGTCTGTGTTGAACTCCACATGGTTCCTGGCAATCCATTCTCAAGCTTGTCTAGAGGCAGCCCTGCCCTCAAGTATTGAATGTGTCTGTGGGATAAACACTGCAGCTATTCATTACCATTTTACGCTGTCATTAAGTTTTGAAGAAAAATATCACATCCAGTGGAAATTTTAGAGGAAATTTCAGTGTGATCATGAGATGGAAGTTTTAGACTTACTGGAATCTGAAACTTCTATTACAAAGGGTATAATTATTTTCTTAGCTAGTAATTAAAGCCTTCATTTTATACTTAATTTCAGGGAGAATGAATAGCTCCATATGGTCTCCCACGATGTTGGAGCACTAACTCAACTCGTGACAGCTAGGAAGAGGACGGGGCATTGGCTGTACTTCGACTTGGTGAAGAGAGTGCCACCTACTGAGCCTATGTCCCAGTTTTGCACACGTAAGTATGCAAAGCATAGTCTCTAATTCAAATTCTGACTCAGTGCAATCCTGTTTATTAATGATATGAGTCGACGTTGTTACAGCACGAGATGTGTCTGCACAAGCCAAAGAAATGTAAGATTTTATATGGCGATAGCTAGGAGATCTCTTTATTCAACGTAGTAATAAAACAACAACGTAACAGGGAATATATGTGTATTAAATTTTGTTCCCATAAAACTGATGGAAGTGCAGCCTGCATGCAGTCTCAGCATATACTGAGAAAAGGAGAAAGGGGGGAAAAAAAACAACCAACCAACAAACCCAAAACATAGCAAATGCTTCTGCTGCGAGGAAGATAGTTATGATGGCTGGTTGTGGAGAACATGTGAGGGCTGCATAACAGGGAGGACAGAGAAATATATGAAGAGCGCATAATGGCAAAATCTTTATAAAACACTTCATAAAACAGTTTATTGTTCAGTAAGATAAACAGTAGCGTTCAGCTCTATAAACACTCCTCATGCCATGGTGTCTTAGAAGTGTGCTGCTTTTATTTCAGATCTATAAAGCAGCTGGTGTACCTACAGGCTTGCCTGGTTTTGTTCTTATCCCATGTGGTATGTTTAGGAAGATATATCGTCCTTTCCTATAGATTTTGCATCTTACAGTGTGTTTCAGCTTTGTCCTTGTGGTTACTCTGTTGTCTTTGGCTCAGTAAAGGAGGATTCCTATCTGCCTTATACATTATTTAGGAGGCAGCTATCAAAACCCAACAATATTAAAATAACTCCCAGACAAGGGCAGAAAGCGCGCTCCCTGGTCTGCGCAATGTTGGCTTCTGTAGCCAGGTAATGACATTTCTGCCATTGTCTGCTGCTTTTACGTGATTACGTATTGTGAAACATAAGACGCTGCTCATCCTTTTGCTTCCCAAACATGTGTTTGTTCTGGCTGGAAGGAAGAAATGCGCTTTGCTGTTACAACATGATTCACAGTCATAGAAGAGTGATTTGGTTTGTTTATTTCTTTTCCAGTTAAAGCTGAGATAAGCAATTTCAATCTTATCGATATCTGATGTGCTTTATGGGCAGCACAGATTGACAAACAGAGAAGGAAATATGGAGGAAGTTTATGGAATCTGTCTTTTTAGCCTTTAATAGAGCAAGTTAAACTAATGGGTTGTATGCCTTTGACTTCAGTTTTTAGTCATTGTATGTTCAATTATTCAAGTTTGCTTTACATATTAGTTAATTTGTGAACAGGTCTGAATGTTCTTTCTGTATTGATTTAAATAGTTATTGACCTATTGCTCCTGCCTATTCAGGAGTTTAAAAGAGCAAATGTATTAATGGTAGTATAGAAGAGTTTTCCTTGAATGTCCTGTTGAGACAGTGTGAATCAAATGATACCTTTGGTTGTGAAAGAAAGAACAACTTCACCAGTGGTACCTGTGGCTACTATTTTGCTCTTCACCTCCATGTCTCTCACTGTTATTCTCTGCACCGTGACAGGAAAAGATTGGGTGTGGTAATTAGACTACTGACCTGGGACTCATCGGAGAAACCTGGTTATGCATCAGCTCCGTTCTGTAGTCATGAGCAAGTCACTTCTCTGGGCTCCTCTTTCCATGTGCCTTGAGCTTCTCTGGTAAAGAGTTCTGCAAAGAAGCCAGGAACTCCTGTAAAAAAAATGTGAACCAGAGAGAGCTGTGTAAAAATTACTTCAGTATTTCACTCTCTAAAGCAATACACGCTAGAAGGGAAACCGCCCTGCTGGTCTGAAGAACGGCTGTGCTGCCGCACACGCAGAGCAGTCAAAGCCTGGGTGAAGGTAAAACACACGGCTCTGTGCATGCTGGGGTAAAACGCATGGCATTCTCATGTGCTTGGCATGTCTCACTGAATGAGAGTCTATGAACCTGCGAACGCTGTCTAGATGTTATTTTATACTCCAAAAAGTTGATTGCGAACAAACTCGGGTGTTGGAGCAGTCTACAGGGGGAGCAATGACGAAGCAGCTTCTGTATTTCCTGCCTTAGGAGCAGCGTGCCTGCATTTGGCTGCACGCTGTGTTTTTTATTCTCGGACCAAGGCAACCGAGGAAGCCATATTCCAGAAGAGCTGAACATTTTTAGGAACCTCAGGAGTTGCGTGTTCTTGTGAAAGAAAATTTTAATTTTCTTGTGAAATTTCAGCTGTTTAGTAAAACAGCCAAGAGTATATGGATGACCTGAGGATTTGTATCGGATACAAGTTAGCTTCTGCCTTTCCTAGTGTTCCTCTTTTTCTCCAGGAAAAAGCAGTGAAAAAAAGGGATCCAAAAGGGGAAAAAGAAAACCATGTTTTCCCTTGGCACAAGTGCTTCCTTAAAAAAAAAAAACCACACCAAAAAACCCAGAAAGCTTTTAGTTTATTTGCCTTTAGAGAGAAGGGCCACGAAGCCTTATCACAGCAGGGAGGCTGGCGCTGAACTCGGGCCATCAAACCAGCCAGTTTTGCTAGGTGTCGGCCACGGCAGGATTTTGGTATTTTGCAGGGCTCAGCTTCCAAACCAGCGCTGCAAACTCTCCCCACC
>NW_010160394.1:0-28515 GCF_000695765.1 Mesitornis unicolor | reverse complement strand
TTCTGTGATTCTGTGATTCTGTGTGAGTTCTCCTATGGCCTGCTTTTTGGCTTTGTGCTCTGTCTTATCTTTGATTAAAGCAGTAGGGCCCGTCATGCAATACCCATGGCCTTTTGGCTTTGGGCTTGTTTTATTCCAGTTGCCCCCTGGCTCTGATCTGCTGCGTCTTTATTTTCAGCAAAAACGGACTCTTGTTCTTCCGTTGTCAGGTCACTGTTACCTTTCTGTCTTCAGCCTTTTTGTGAGAATCCTATTTTTGAAAAGCCCTTGCAAATCACAAGAAACAGTTGGTAACATTTCATTTCACTGATCATCAGATCTAGGGGATGATTTGGTCCCTTTGAAACTATCTCAGCTTTAAAGGGATCAAGATGTCTCCTACAGCTTGTCTGTCAGATATGCAGATATTTTGGTTCTAGAAAGCGCTTCAGTTTTTGTAAAGCTTCCTGTGCCCGGGGTATCCTCATGTAATCGCCTTACAGCAGTTGCTGCCCTGCAAGAGGAGGCTTTCCAGGCAGACATTCCTGTGTTGACCACATCTACATGTTTCAGTCTTTTCTGTGCCCTGGCAAAAATCATAAGCTTTCACTGATCCCCATTAATACACAGCTCCAGCCATTTGCTGACCTTGAAAGGGGCTTTTAAAGCCCTTACTGCCCAGTCCTGACAGATTGATGTCACTGGTAAGAGGTCAGGAGGCTGCCTCGAATTCCATTTGTTTTTTCAAAAGCTTTTGTTTGGAATCACTTCACCTCTCAGGGTCTCAAACTAAACATCACTTTGACCGAGCTGCTTCACTGTATGGATGACCTGGCCTGCTGACTTCTCCTATTTGCATATGTTTTTACAGTGTTTTTTTCAGCAAGTGTTACTGCCCATGACTCACTCTCTTTGGGACTATTAATTCTACTTTAAGGAACTGTGTCTTTGATGGTAGTTCTGATTTAGCCACCAACTTCAGTGTTCCAGTTGTAAGGCCACCTCTACCAAATTTTGATTACAGCAGTACCATAGTCACTAATGTAAAAGATTTTTGAGGCTTCTGATACACTATTTTGTTTTGTTTTTCTTGTTTATTATTACATTGCCTCATGCTTGCACTTATAATATGCATGATTCTGCAGTCACTTCAGAGAACTCACCAAAAGAAGGAGGTTATCCCTAATTAGGCACGAAAATATTTCTGCACCGCATTTTGTATATTTTTGATATTTCAGCGATGAAATTGAATTTCTATTCCTATCGAAGTCTGAATGTGAATGAGAGAAAAGTTCCTTAGTTTTTATTCAAAACTCTAGTACTGGGAACCACTTCATGATATTTGTGATAAGTGGGATCAAGTACTATCAAGTCAAGTGTGCTGTTTTCCTGGTATACAGAAAAATACATTTCACAAAAGAAATCTGTGCATCAAATATGCTTCACCAGACACCTTTTCTTTTTCTAACAATTACATTTTCTAACAATTCTCATTTTTAACTTATTATTCAGATTTATTTTTCTTTTTCCTCCAGCCACAGAGCAAAGATAAGAAAAGAATTGGAGACTCACTATTTTATTAGCTTTCTCTGAATACCTTCATAAAGCAGGCAGAGGTTTTGCCTATAATAATTCAGCTCCAAGAACTGCCAGTTTAATGTCTTTTCATGAGCTTTGCAATGAAGACTATCTATTAATAGTGTTTTAAACATTTCACCTTGTTTTTATGTTATTAGATTTGTCCCTATGGCTAAGGGTAAGACATTCCTTGATCTGCATTTTGTGGGAGGTAAAAGTTCTTACAAAATTGTGGAAGGTTCTTCACTGCAGCAGGTTATGAAATCAGCAGGGAAAAGATAAAGTTGCACACACTTTCTCAGCTTTCCAGGCAAGGTGTGCATCCACTTCTCATTGGAGAGCTGAATCTGTCCCTCTCTGGGAGTAATCAGAGCATTTGCCTAAGGCTATTCCACCCATGGCAAAACACCCAAGGAGGTCTCAGAGGTAACACCATTGCTTGCCTGCCTAATTACATTTGAATTTCTCTCATGTTAGTTATCTCTTGAATTATCTTTGGAGAATATATTAAAATAGAAGAGTAACAGACAGCCTAGTGTTATGGATTGAACTTCTAAAAAATACTGTAACTGATGGATTGAAAAGAAAATTTTCCACATTTCATATGTCCTCAGTAGAGCCCT
This sequence comes from Mesitornis unicolor, assembly GCF_000695765.1. Classification (NCBI taxonomy): domain Eukaryota; kingdom Metazoa; phylum Chordata; class Aves; order Mesitornithiformes; family Mesitornithidae; genus Mesitornis; species Mesitornis unicolor. Next base: position 26,335 of record NW_010160394.1, on the reverse strand, counting down.
TTCTTTTACCCCAGGTTAAAAAAGCAACAGCAAAGACAACCCATATTCTGTATTACCAGAATGGGGTACCTACACCAGCTTGTGAATGGCAACTGGAGAAGTGATGCACAACACAGCTGTTCCCTCTGCTGCTGCCAGGAAAACAAGCTGTTCTGTGTCTGGAGAAGGGCTGCTGAATCCTTAGAAGTTCAACAGGACTTATTCTGTCCTGTGGCTCCCAAGGAACCATGTCTACTCCTGGGAAAAGGTTGCCCTGAAAGATTTTGAATTAGGAGCAGAGATTCTTCTTGAATGCAGTAGTCCCACGGTACCTAACTACTGCCCCTTCAAGGAACGTATTAAATTGTCGAAACAGCAAATACCTAAATACCCAAATTCGCACTCACTGTCTTGAAATGTTAAGGTTGGCCACTTAACCAGTCTGTGAAGCTCTGGAAAGAGCAGACTGGGATGCTGTACTTCAGAAGAAAAATCATCAGCAAGATACAGCCCAGTTCAAAAGGTTTTACGCACCGACGTTGCTGTTACTCACATGCACATTTACAGGTACAAAAACTATTATGTGCTAAGACAGACATAATGGTGGCAATGAAGAACCACGGCAGTGGTAAGCATAGGCTTACCTTCCTGGGAAAATGGGATTCAAATAGCAGTTGGCAGTCCCTTGTGGGACTCTTTAGGCTGTATTTTGCAAGTCACCAAGACTCCTCAAAGTAAATAAAACAGAGATTCAAGACTTGCTTAGCATGTCAAGAAAAAGTGCATGGCAGAGTACCTCTAGAGTACCATACAGCTAATGGTCTGACAGACCAAGGTCATAGTCATTCCACTTCATTCCATCAAGTTTATTCACATACTAAAAATGAAACCCACAGATGTCCCATAGAATTTCTCTTTCTAGTGACAGTTCAGATAACTATACTTTTCAAAATCTGAAATGTCATTTATGTCCTGACTTGAAGTAACTTTTTTATTTATTGCATTTAGAACAATCCCTTCACTATAGTATCCTGCAGCCCACAATATCACCTGCATTTTTATAATCATGATCATCCACAAACCTCTCTTTCATGCACAAATAACGGTAAGCTATGGAGCCAATGTGTAAAACCCCATAGTTTGCATAGGAAACAATTAGTAATAAATATTTATACCTACGCTGTGCTTTCAGTACAGATCATATTAAACATCAACAGATTCCACACCTGTAGGTATTTCCGGAAAGCTACACTAAGCCTGCAAATTGGAAACACAATACTTCAACTGTAGCCTACCTTTCAGAAAATGAAAAAGACTTTTAGGAGACTGATGTAGCAGATATTTAGACATCTCTCTGTGCCTCTTTGCTGGAAAGAAGAGATACAATATCTAAAAATAAATTGAAGCATTGGAAATATTTGGGGGAAAAAAATCCTTCGTGGGGAAATTGTTTTTCTCTCAGTGAAAAACACAAACTGTTCAGAGCACCAGTGATCAAATAAGCCTGTCACTGGATAAACTCTCATCTCAGCAAGGATGATGAATTCCTGCCTTTCTCACCTTTCAGCTGCCTCTTGGTAAACAATCTGAAATTCCAACCACCGAATGCCTAAGGCAGGAACAACCAGGGACAGCTATTCAGATCCCTGCTGAGCCCTTGCTCCTGTGGACGGTGCCCACCAGCGTGACTCCACCACAGACGAGGCTGCTTTGCTACAGCCTTGACTATTGATGGTCTCCAAGCCATCATCTCGTCACCAATCTTACAGTGTTTCTTGAGAAAACGAATTTTCAGTGGCAGTAAAAGAGCAAAGAAACTTTTCACAAAAGATTCAACATTTTTGTTAAAAGAAGCTAAGCCACTGCTACTTTTATACTTAATTAAAGTATCTCTTTGCAAGAGCCTACTCTGTTGAATGTTCAAGACGGAACAATATCACCATTATTTAATAAAACTGAAGGAATGACAGTGCAGAACAGTGCCTGGGAAAAGAGGGCATCTGTTGCCAAACCAGTGCAGAGTAAGAGCAAAAGGGGCACAAAACACACTGAGGCTATAAGAAATGAAAAGGGAATTTCGTGTTACTGTATGAGAAACAGGTGCTACATTTTTTCATGTATTATTTAAGTCTGTCGCTCCCCTTATGAGGAAAAGCCTGTGCAGAGGCTTTCGAAACTTATCTTTCGAAAAGTTCTCATGGCAGAAAACAATGATGACAAACAATTTAACACCCTGCCCCATTCCCCAATCCAGGAGCAGTAGGGCAGACAATTTGTGTAGATAACTCGAGCACCTGCCAAGCAACAAAAGTCATTCTGGTTTAACAAAAGGTACCTTGCAATAAGACATCTGCAGGGAATACAAAGCAGGCGTAACTCTTAACAGCCTAAAATACAGCATCGTTACATTGAGAATTAATATCCTGGAGAAAATACTGTACAGCATCCTACAGAGGAGGTGTTCTGTCACTAACTGTATGCTCCCCATCTATGCCTTGGCTAGGAAAGCAGTAATTGACTGCAGAGCCATCACTGCAGTCAAATATTCTGTCTCATATGCTGGAATCCAGCTGCCAGTGTGATTAGCTTCCTCCAGCCCTAGAGTCAGAGCAAGTGAGATGAGCTGGAGTGATTTGCTGAGGAGCCACGAAAATAATGTACTTTGAATATTTTGCTTCACCAAATCAAATTCCACTTGAAACGTAAGTGACCAATCACTCCGGGAGAAGACTTGGTTGAGGTTTACCACACACTGTGGGCGAAACAAAAAGCTTGAGGAGAAGTTGTCTTGGCAACATTGACTGATTCATATTTAAAGATAAAACCACTCTCCAAAGCTAACTTAAAGTGGATGACAGAGACAGGAAAAAAACCATAGGCATTCATAACATTTTCATAGCAGAAAGCACTGCCTTCTGCCTGGATTATTATGGGATTGTTTGGTAAGGTTTCCTCTGTTCTGTGTAAAACACTTTCTTTATAGCAACTATTAAGACAAACAAGTAAATCTTCAGTCTAGAAACACAGAGCATAGACTCCTCCAAGTTACTCATCATGTGAAACACCGTGATGCCTCAATATCCAAAGTACCACTTTTTAAATATTAACACACCAGCAAGCAATACTAACACAGCAGCACAGCCATGTTCTCGTTACCAATTCATGCATGTCTGCACTTTATACAACGTAGAGACTAGCAAGGATTTTTCACTTTTTTTTTTTAACTACTCTTTGCAGAGTCAATGATTTTAAGTGCTTTAAGTGATTTCTTCTGCAAAGAATATTATTAGACCTGTGTCTGATGAGGTGGGCAGGAAAATCCACGAAATCCTAACAGGCATTTGTTGGGATATGAGCATGCACAGCACAGGACAGAACAGCAATGCCAGAGCGCTCCATGTTTGATCTCTCCAGGTATGTGGACAATCTATCCAGGTACTTCCTTCCAGCAGTAATCTCTTAGTTCAGGAATTCCAATTGTTAATCATGTTTAGTAAATTGCTTTGTTGCTAAAATGCTCTGCCTTTTTCAGAAACCAGAATTCTCTTTGGTTTGCCTTAAAGGAATAAAGAAAATGCTGGATTTTGCATATTGTCACATTGTGCACTTCTGTCAGGTTAATGATAATATAGCTAAACTGGAGAGTCCCAGGTTATCGGTATGTTTTCCAAGTTGTTTAACTCCTAAAGAGAGGAGAGGGAAAAAAAAAAGAATAAAACCTGAATTTCTCTGCATTTCTTTTCCCTCTGATTTTTTTTTAATAGATGACTTGCACTCAACCTAAAATCCACGTGAAATCAATTTTAGAAGAAAAGATAAATGGTTTACAAAGTTTTGCCACACCGTTTCAATCTCCCTTATCAAATACTTCAGGACTTCTTTTATTTAAAAAAATATATATATATCTCTGACATCCCATAGTCCCACAAATACTTCAGGACTTCTTTTATTTAAAAAAAAAATATATATATATCTGACATCCCATAGTCCCATGGGCAGTTACAGAGGTGGCTTGAACAACATCCAGAGATGTTCCCCAAGCTGACACACTTCTCTACAACCTGTGTAAACTAGGGTTTTCTGTTTTCCGGTAGTCACTAGCTGCCACCTATCTGCAATCCTGTTTTCCAGCCAACAGGTTGCTCATTCGCCTGGCACTGTAAGGTCACCGAGGACTGCCCCCGTCACCTCTGATCCTGATGGACCTGCACCATTTGTCATGAACTAACAACAGTTTACTGATTATCACTTTTCTCTAGATCATTAGCTCTAAGCCAGCTACCTCAAGACACGCCAAGCTTTTTGGAACTTGACAGCTTCTATCATTTCTGTCCCAATGGCACCTTCTATATCCACAGAGTGCTTAATCTCTCTTCTCTAACTATTAGCCTCCTGAATAGCCTCTTGAGGTAACTACTGCTGAAATTTGAAGAATTGTAGTAAATTGGTGGAGAAGATTGATTTAAACACAGGCAATGTCTTCATCAGCTCTTTCAGGCTGTGAATAATAGACATTCTCTAATTCCTCTCCTAATACTCCTTTTTCATGCCACTATGGAGAGGTCTGCTGCTCCCTCATTCCCAGGCTCAGCTAAGCGCTAAAGTCATGCAGCTTTTCCATCAGTCCGTCAGCCCGCTTTCAGAAGCAACCTTTATACTAATTTCACCATTTTCACTTAAATTTCCTTTTTATCAGTTACTTTACTTTTCTTCAGTCCTGACTTTCAGCACTACTGTGCTAACAGATGGCACAGTCCTTTCCTCAGCAATGAGAATCGCAGGAACCAGTCCAACCCCGCTGCCAGGGCAGGATCACCTCGAGTAGGTCACAACTAACAATTTCATAAAGGTAGTCATTTCTTATCAGGATTGAACAGGTGGGCAGCTGAGAAGGATGCAACAATTACATTTAACTGGTTGGCAATAAAGGATGGTCCTAAATACCTGCTGGTAACGCAGTATAAGTCTCAGCTCTTGCAAGCATGAAAAGAACAGTGGGAAGAAGAGAAAAAAAAAAGGCAAACCCAGATCTCCTACATGCTTGGAAATCCTGGGGAGCAAGAGGCACTGCTGCTGCAGCCACCGCTGTGATAGTGCACACACAGGCAATGTTCTGCCTTCATGTACATACGGCATCGCAGGAGCTGCAAGGTTAACAGCTTCTGGCTGACTGCCTCAGAGGTGGCTCAGACCATCTGAAGAGCACGCTTTTCTTGCAGGATCCTACCTTTGCCCCCATTGAACCCCTCAAAGAAAGATCTGCCTATGTTCTCCAGGACTCACTTGAAAAAGGGTTCACTTGAAAATCTTTTTAAACTGGGAGGAGAGTTTTGGGAAGGGTGAAGGACAGTGCGTAACTTCTTCTGCTTTCCCTCTTTTCATCAGCCTCTCCAGCTTCTATTTCCTCTACCACCTCATCCACCAATATTTTTAGGAATGCAGCACAGTATTAGATGGGAAAGCCAAACAAATTGCAGAGCTGAAGCACCTACAAGCAGTGGATTCAATTACTGCATACTAAGCCCTCTATATTATAGGGTTGCAGTCAGGAAGATGACTGCTAAAGTAAACACCACCAAATGAATGCAACTGTCCCATTGGACCAAAGGTCTTAACAGTATAACCAAATACCAGAGCCCAACTGGACAATTAAGTAATCAGAAATTACTTGTAGTCCTCCTTGCAAAACACAACAGAGGATAAAACACCTGCTGACACATCTAGTGCAAGTCTTTTCAGCCTTTTCTACAAGTAGTTTCTAGTGAGGTGGTGTTTTGGTGGTTGGCATTTTATGGAGCCACCTGCCGAAGCACACCAAAACCACTTTTGGTGTTACAGTTCACTTAGATGCTTGGTTGTTTTGATTTGATTTGGTCTTTTGGACTGGTTTCCATTTCTGTATCACTCATGTTATCTGAAAATAACCAAAACATGCTGAGAAGTTCAGTATCACATCAACTCCACTGCTAAGATGGAAAGACAACAGAAAAACATCAGACAAGTTCTCTGGGAGAAATATGCCAAACCTCAAGCAGCGTGTAAATTAAACATTAAAACTATTGGTGTTTCAACTAAGTACCTACTTACATGCATGCCAGGAGACATAATTTATCCCTAGTTACAAATAACTTTCATTTTTAAGCTCACAAAGAAAAGCCTTTCACATTCATAATACAACATAAAGAGATAAATTATTCAACCTAAGAAATCTGACATTTAATTAAACAGGCGAAAGGATGCCAGAACATGCTGTCTGCTTTACCCAAGTTCATCAGGCCATCTGAAACAGGATGCTGTGGCCAAACAGCCAGCACCAGGAGCTTCAGAGGAACCTCAAAGTATTTCTTCAAGGCAGCCAAATAATAAACCACACAATAAAATCTCCCTTCTTAAATATTAAAAAGTTTTCAGGCATGGAGTCCAAAGATTATATGAAACTTCCTTTACTGTTTTATATACTATATGCAGTATAATAACTTATATACAGCTGATGCTCACATAAACTCCTTATATATTTATGAAGGTAATACAAGCAGAACATTATCCACAGATGATATTTTCATAAAGTCTTCTATGTTTCTGATCCCTCTGGCTCTTCTCAACATTTTGTATTATGTGGGGCAAATGTCTGAAAATACAGGAATTTTGCTTAGGAATCAAGGCACTGAAACACTGAGATTCTTTCGAATATTTTGAGCATCTTAGGCTTTGCTTTTTATTTGTAGTGTTGTCACACTAGATACATAGTGGGATGTTCTGTCTCTTTATGAATAAGCAGACTTTTAAAAAAATCTCACTAATCTCTTAGTTTCATTGAAATTTTGAAGCAGCTCAAAGTATGTGCTGGGTGGAAAAGAGTAATTTCCTTTCAAATAGATGTTAGGTCTCATTTAAATGAATATCTCTACCTCCTGTTGTCATGGGAGAAGCAGCAAATGCAAAGGCTTCCTCTTGGCTTCGCAGTAACAAATGATAGAGACCTTTTAATATCTGTTCTTATTTACTGCTTCTCCATAGTGACCAATATCAATCTTTTCACTCTTTCATAAAATAGTTTTTCCAGATCCCTAATCTTGCTTGTTATTCCTCCCTGGTCATTATGCTTTAATCTGGCAGAAAAACTCACAATGAGATCCAAAGCCAGACGAAATTACTTGTGAGCACACATTTTTATGCAGAGAGCAGACACTTGCGCAGCTTACAGAGGGATGTGTTATGGTCTCTAGTTTCTACATCATGAACGGGTGTTTTTAGAGATAATTCAGTTCAGCATTACCAAATGAGGCACTTTAGACAGTGCTATAAGGGACATCAGAAAAGATGACTCTAATGATGCCTAAATGTAAAAAACCTGTGGGCATCATCCTCAATCTGAAGCGGTCAGCAGGGAAACCTGGATACCGCATCCTTTGTCTTTACTGCCAGATTTGCCCAGCTATTCAGGGCAAAAAAGGGGTAAAAGTAAAGAAGTTGCCACCTTGCTACAAGAATCTACAGTCTCACTCAACATGGTCTCTTTCTGGACAAAATCTTAGGAAGATATGCCAGTATGAGGCATTTCTTCATGTTTCAAAAACCGTTTGATCTTCCTTTCTTCGTTTGTGCACGTGCACAAGAACAGAAGTGAAAACTGACACAGGCAATGACTGGGGAACCTACAGGGGATTTTCAGTGCTAGTTCGAGGGAATAAACAGCAGAATAGGTTAGCAGATTAGAATCGAGGCAGTATTTCCCAGATGCACAGATAAGAAATTAATACTTCTAAGGTCATCGACCATTGCAGCTGGGGAGGGAGAAGAAAATTAACATTTTGTATTAAAAAAAGAGCTTTAAAGAACTATTTTGCCATAAGGCAGCTTAGCCCATTTGTGAGATAAGCACAGTCTTTTGCCTTTGAAAAACCTCTTGCTGGTAAAACCAAGAGCTGAACTCAAGGGGCTAAAAAGCACACTGAAGTCATTTACTGAATAGGGACAGACTCCTGATGTGCCTAAGTGCTTCACAAAATCCTTGTTACCGTTGACAGGGACTGAGGATTGAGTAAGAAATAAGGACTTAAGTCCTTTAAGTATCCACTTAGAAACACCCAACTAGTACACTCTGCTCATCAGAGAACACATTCCAGATCAGCTCTACAGTTCCTCATGTTTCAAGAACCAAACCCAATTCACAGCACTGGAAGAAGGCACAGTCATCCTTAGGTCATATCCTGCATTTTTAAAGATACCTGTTTGGTTTTCCCTCCCACCCCTCTGCTACCGTTGGATAGATCCAGTGGGTGAAAGGAGGCAGATGTTAGGTCATTTGGGACCTTGGCAGGAAATTCATCATCATCCAAGCACATTATTTCTTAACCATCCAAGCAAGACAGTTTCTATAGCTAAACATAAGTGCAGGCACTGAGACCCAACATAGTGAAGTGTTCTGAACTTGAGGCTTGGCCTTCAGTGTGCTATCATCCCTCCTGCCAGTTGTTTTGACAACACAAACATTTTGGTCACTGGCATCATGAATGATACTTCACACTTGATTATATTTTTTCTGCTTTAAGCTTTTCATAAAGTTAAAGTGCCACTATGATTTATTTGTTTTCCTTAAATAAAACAAAGAGAGCTTTGTATGAACAGTAGCTTCATTTAGACAGAGATTACCCACTCTGAATTTGTAAAAATTAATATAAATATTAATAAGATTAGGCTATACAGTGACATTAAAAGGACCTGTGAATAACGCCACTCTGTATAATTTAACACACAGCTCTAGCACGCTATCAAGTGAATCTGATTATATCTAATTTGCAAAACTGGAGAAAGCAAAATAAGAAAACTGATTAATAAACTAAGTTGGGAAAAAAATATCTATTCCTAGCTACTTGTTCTGTTATATCAGAGTCGGGCATCTCCAGAAGTGAAGTGCACAGCTGCCTCCTCCACCTGCTACAGACATCTCAACTATGTTTACACATGTTAAATAAAGATGACTATAATGTGAATACTACCAAAAAAGGTAAACTATGCAATGGTTCGGGTTGAAATACAGCTGGATTAGTCCATTCAGTTAGGAGGAGTTAAGTCAGGATTTTTTTAACATAATCCAGGACACTTGAGAAGGGTTACTACGACTCTTCAGCGTAGCCATTGCAGGGCAGGTCAATGGTAGTGGTAGCTGTAAGTGATCTCTTCAGAGCAGACGTTCACTGAATCACACAAGTTCAGGCAGCTTAGACTGACTAAATCCAAGCTAGCAGTAAAACAGACCACCACGTGTCCCTAGAAGATTGAGAAGTGTGAAGGTGACGTTTGTTTTCTTTGCAAGGTATTGACTGTTCTGGGCAACAATAAAAGTGTGCAAGACTACAGCAGCAAGGAGAAGGAGAATATTGCATTATCTTTATAATGAATTTAATTTCCTGAACTTGGTTTATATTTTTTTTTAATTTACTGACACACACAATCTTCAGTGATGCAATCTTCATGCTTCTAAAATTGAAGGAGTTCTGCCAGTTACACCATCCTCTTTACTACAGGTTATTTATTGAGAGTTTCACTGTCATGGAGTTTATATTTTGCATGAAAGCAAATGAAAATGTAAACCTTGAGGGAAGGAAACACAATAGGTAAGAATAATGTTTCCGTTTCGGCTGCCATTAGGAATATCCTAGAATTGTAGCACTAGTTTAATCCCTCAAACACCCCAAGAAGGTGCATTTACTGAGACCCATAGCAATGGGAAGGTCTTTAAGCTAGGGCAAAGCATTCATATTGCAGTCTTTTCTCTAAATACTTTTGGCATTTCTTCTGACTGGGAACTCCTGCAAGCAGGTCATCCCATCAGCACGTTCATGAACCAGAGAATTGGAGTTGATGAAAAAGGTAAACACCTACCCACAGTTGTCACTGTTATTAGTAGAGACTTGTGCTCTTCTAAGTGATGAGTTCTCCTCGCTCAGCACACACGTTGCATGCCTTCACATACCAGTATTTGCTAAGTGTATACATTTTTTCTCATTCTTTGACGTAATACGTACAGACACTGGCCTCCATACTTTTTCTATTACCTATATAAATTCCAATTAAGAAGGTATTAATAGGACCTCATTTTGATGTGATTTAATGACACAATCTGAAAAAGACAGCTGCATGCTACATGTACACTTCCCCCCTCACCCCAAAATCAGATCTTTGGCTTTCTAAGACCCTGTCTACAAAGGTACAGAAGAGATCCTGCTTTGAGAGAAGTCTACTTCAAATGACGTTGTGTTCTGTAGAAAACCTGCAAGCCTTGTTACAGGTTGGTACTGAATGAGTTAGATTAGACCAAGAAGGAAAAGAGTGTCTTGCTGTGTAGGCAGTTGCTGTATGATGAGAACACCAGGGGGGGAGGAAGGATTCAAAGTTCCTTTCACAAATGAAACTTTTCACTGAGGGCCATGGAGTGCTCAGTAGTATGAGTGCTGAAATTGTAAGTGGGCTGCTGCACAAGTGAGCCTTTGCTCCTGCAGAGCTTACTTAATATATTTAACAGTAACTTTCTCTTGCTAAATTATCCCGGAGACTCTAATGTATTAATATTAGTATTTTCCCCTTGTGCCTTGCATATCAGAAAATTAAATTCATGAAGCACTTCCATTTCATAATTGCTTAGTATCCTAGTAATTTCATAATTGCTTAGTACCCTAATAATTTGGCAATCTGCAAACATCTATGAAAAGTACTATAATCTCAGAATACAGCAAATAGTGTTTATATATGTTAGTAAGAGCACACTTTCAGCTAATAACAGTCAGTTTAGAGTAATGTTGGTCACTTCTCCTGTGCTATGCACTCAACAAGATGCTAGAGCTATTACATAAACTAAAAATATAGCAGTGAAAAACATCTGTGGTGTGTGAAACTGAGGACTTCTGCAGTGTACCAACCCTCTAAATTATATGCAGGAGCTATCTGTATCATTAGCTAACAGTATCTGGGTTTATAGGTGCTGCTTTGAGGCTGCAGGAAACTTTCTCATCATTTGTTCAAAAATGCTTAAGCTGAAGGCGAGAGGAGAAGTGAGGCAGGTGGCCGGTCACGCTAGCTATGACCTAAAGCACAGTCAGGTAAACTGTAAACTGTCTTTTTTCTTCATTTCAGTCAAACTAGAAAACTTCTTTCTCACATTTTGATAGCATGCCTTATAGAAAGTCCTTTAAAAAGTCTAATAATTACCTCAGAATTAAAGCTCTTTGGGATACATGCCGTGTTTTCTCATTTACTTAGGCTCTGTAGCATGCTGGCTCAATGAGACATATTTTTACTGGCATCTTTGAAAGTCACAGCAGTACAAACAGAAAATGCAAACACAGTCACTGCATAAACATTGCTCATGCATAGCAGAAGAATGACCCTAGCAAAATGAAGCCCTATTAGCTATCAGCAGAGATGGGGAAAACCTACTACTTAAATAGAAAGGGTTCAACAGTTCTGAGTATCCTAACGATTACTGGATCCAAAGAACAGATGAAAAACTCTAAGCAGAATGGAGAAGGAAACAGATGCAGCAAAACATTGAAATAGATTCTCCAGAGATAGGAACAGGAGAGAGAGAGCTCCAGTAACTTGGAAGTAATTCCAGCAGAGAAACTGAAGGAAGGTGAATCTCATTGAAAGTATTCTTGACAAGATCTATCATTTCATCAGCTTTGCTTCTCAGGAAAGATGCTCTTCTGATCTTAATGTTCCTGGGAGAAGGTAAAACACAGGTTTCCAGGGATATGACTGCAAAGACTGAGGATAACGCAAGATATTTTTAAAATCTTACATGTGTAATCATGGCCTTGCTGAAGTTTGCAGCAGTAGCAGCACTGATTTCCAAAGTGTTAAGATTTCATTCAGCGACACAGGAATCCTCATTGATCCCCAGACATCCGCTAAACCTGGCACAAAATTCCATACCCCATCTTGAAGCAGGAGAGCAATCTCACCACAGGTAGGACTACTGTAAGTCTGATCACCATGCTGTGAAGAACATATAGTCAGGGACAAAGAAAGCTTGCAGGAGCTGGCTGCTGCCGCAGTCATACTCAGCTTACAGAAAAAGGATATGGCCAAGAGTATTTGCCAGTCTGCCCAGGGTCTTAAAAAGATTTCCTGATGTGGACTGCTCAGGTTTTCAGATCTGACATAATCTATGCTTCTCTTTGCCTCCCCATTCTGGTAAAGTTTTGCTTATTTAAATACATTTACAGATCGTGTGTATAAGCCTAGCGTATAAAGAAAAATCTGTTCAGCATCTTTCAACCTGAAGAGTTTCCGAGTACAGGAGAGCCAAGAAATAGAGCTAACGTATAGTGAAAAGGAGGAACGGTAAGTAAAAAGCACCAACTGGATGGAATTAACATGCTTGTTTTCATGAGTTATTTTACTAAGCTAGAGACATTTCTTACAGATTGTGATGCAATTATCACAGAGCAGAGAAAAGCTTGCCCTTTTTGATATCGTATGAAATGACTATAAATCACCCCAGCATATCTGAGGGAAGGCTCACTCTAATCAAAGGCAATAGCTTCCAGCATTGGGGTAGAAAAGCAAAAAACCTAGGAAACTGAGTAGGAAGATTTACCTACGTGCCTGTTCCAAGGTAGGAGCTGGAAGAAGCTTTAAGGATCACTGATATGGTAGGAGACTGTGTTAGCTCTCAGTGCTACACGCCCTCTCGCTAAAAGCTGAAATGAGAAAACCTGTTAGCAAGGCTAGTACAATTCGCTAGAGCAGCAGGTGGCAGGGAGCAACATGGTATTGCTAAAGAAGGTGAGTTACCACAGAAAAACCAACAGCTTAAATCAGGCTGTGCTACCCTGCAAGCTCGAACAATACCAAGCTGGAGCTGAGCAATAGCAGAGAGAGGGAAGAAACCTGCTGGTCTCACACTTGTTTCAGCAGATGAAAGAGCACTGAACAAGCGCTACACCCAAAGAACGCAGCAGCGCATGCTACTCTACCTACCATGTTACACAGTACTGTTGCCCTTCACTATAAATCTTCTTTGCTAAGTTAATTTAAGCATGCAAGCACGGAAGATTAACTCATTGCCATCAGAAAGTGTGGTTAATTTCCATCAGCTCAGCTAATATGGTCACAGTGGTGACTCTACATCTGAGACAGGTTGTAGCTGCTGCACACCAGGCAGAAAGGCCACCCTTGTGAGTACTTTTGGTGCACTCAACCAGCACTGTTATTTTGCTGGTTTCCAGCTGGAAAGCTGAACTGAGTAATTTTAAGAGGAATCCCCGGACACCAATCTTGATACAGCTCCTGACAGCCAATGCTGGGCAGCAGAATATAAAAGACAAGACTGAGGGAGAGGGCAGAAGATAGGTACTTTTTTTTGTTTTTCCAATTGGGTCTTAAGCCTAGCTTTAGAAATCCAGATATTCCTCAGAAGATGGTGACTTGGTGTCACTGCACATTTTTAAAAGAAGCCTTAGTGCCTGCCTACAGAAGGATGGCACAGCTTTCATCACTGTTATCACTTCTCATTCTCTCCACTCATTTCTTCTTCACCGCTGAGGGAGATGGTGAATAAATTAGTTCCATTTTCAAAGCCATGCTGTGTCATTTTTATCAAGTGTCAGTTTCTAATGGTATTTTCCTTTTTGCGATACTATCAATTTCAGGCCCAATTCTGAAATCATAGAAATACACAGAAACCCTCTTTTACTGAAGTCAGTGAAGCAATGAGATGTATAATCAGAATCAAGCCTGCTAAATATAGAAGATCAAATTTTGCCTTTTCTCTGTGTGTCCTAAATACAAGGTGCCAGATGAAGGACTTGGAGTGTCTTAAGATATGCTTTGGCTCCAATGCAGTCCTGACAGAAGCAAAAATGCACCTAGATCATGGAGTACATGAGATCAGTCTTGCTACTGAGACCCACAGATCCAGTTTCCAACACACTGTTTGCAGACCCCTGAGGTTCACCTGACTGTTCTCAAGGGATTCATAAAAGCTGCAGAAGCGGCTGAGGAAAGCAAACCGTGTTTGGGGAAAAGGTGTGGAAGGGTCTGTACAAATCAAAGCATGTTAACAATGACTGATGGATTCCATTTCCTCTTCATGATTTATGTAAAAGTAGCAGCTATGCGTAACAACTATATGTATATTATCATAAGATTCTATTTATGTATTTTAGCAATTATTTATATATATTTTATGCATTTAGAGTTTTATATATTCTATTATTATTATGTATTATTCTGCTACTGTTTTTTCCTTTGAGACAGAGATGTATCCCTAACCCATTGGAAAGCAGTGTGGTAGCCATTTAGAACAAAATCAATTCAGTGTTATTACAGTACATAGCTACAAGCAATTCAGCAGTCTGATATTATAAAGTCATGCAGAGTTAAATTAATCCCTAGCCTGGAAAAAAATGTTCAGTGCAGCCAGGAGCTTGGAGTCACCGCAAAACCCTATTCCCCAAAACACCATTCCCTCCAACTTCAGCGATTCCACGTGACTTTCCTCCAGATTCACTCTGCCATACCAGGGATCAACACTGAGTTTTCAGATCTGATGCAGTTTATATTCCAGGATAACATGGTTAACAAGTTGACTCCCAGAGGCCAACACAGAAGCAGAGATCTTCTTCCTCACTTTGGTTTCTGTCAAAGAAATACAGCGTGAGGATATTTCCGCCTGTAATGTCATCAGGTCAGCGTTCATCAGTAGCAGCTTTTGCATTACTGTGGCATTATGCTGGAAGCTGCACGTAGAGAAATGTCCATAAAATAAGTCATACTTTCAAAACTTTACGTAGGGCATAAAAGCAGTTCTCCAAAACAGTGCTGGTTTGGTTCAGCTCTGTGTGTGCTGTTGGCTTTTTTAAAAATAAGTATTTCTCAAGAGGCACACATATTATATCAGTTTATTATATCTTTAATTATAACAGTTTTTCCCATACTGCTTCAACTTTGTAAAATGATCACATATGGTGGGTGACTGAAGTATTTACTCACAGAGAAAAACCCTGGCTGAATGAGATTTGGGAACTTATCACTATATAAACGAGGCAATGAAAGCCTCAGGAGCTCCCTGCAGGATGACTTTACAGTAGAGCTGCAATTTTGGAATATACATGTAGGTGATGATTCTAAAGCCACAGAACATTAGACCCAAAACACTGAGATGGAATTCTGATGGAAGAAGCTGGTGAATTTACTAGAAAATAAACAGAAATAAAGTGCATGCAGACTGGTTGTAATTACTCAAGACACCACAGAATCACAGAATCCCAGACCGTTAGGGATTGGAAGGGACCTCCAAAGCTCATCCAGTCCAATCCCCCTGCCGGAGCAGGAACACCCAGATGAGGTTACACAGGAAGGCGTCCAGGCGGGTTTTGAATGTCTGCAGAGAAGGAGACTCCACAACCTCTCTGGGCAGCCTGGGCCAGTGCTCTGGCACCCTCACTGAGAAGAAGTTTCTTCTCAAATTGAAGTGGAACCTCCTGTGTTCCAGTCATTCTAGTTCATTGTCTCTCTGACAGAAAGAAATGTTATTGCAATAAATACGCGTACACATGTTCACTAGTCAAAACACACAAGGTTATCAAATGAAGTAAACCAATGACTGAGGGAGAAAACTGATAGATTCTGCTGCTGCTCTTTCAGTGCTTGCAAATGAGTCAGCAAAGATGACCAATTATTTTTTGTGTAAAATCAATTACAGTCTCTTAACAGGCAGTAAAAATTTTATGAAAGAATATGAGACACTAACACAAATAAAGGATAGGAGAGATCCTGAAAATACAACCAAACCAAGTCTCAGTTACACTAAGGGCTTTTGAACTACCAAATGAACTGAAGACTAGACTGTGTCATTAAGTGTCTACTATAATCGAAAAGGTGCCCCCAGTTCTCACCCATATGTTGCTCCAGATTGGCTGCCATCATCTTCGCTTTCACCCTCACCATTTGCAGCTATTGTTGAAAGTGCTGTGGCAATTTCAGTGGAAGTCCAGCCCTTTGAATTTCTGTGAGAACAGTAACTACTTCGGTAAGCCTCAGAAATTTTCCAGGAGTACAAAGTTGACACTGATATAAAATGCTATGTAACTATTTATTGAGAAAATCCTGAATGACACTTTAAGAGACAAAATAAAGTCATCTTAATAATTAAATGGCATCATTCCTTCTCCCTCACTTTCTCACTTGATGTTAAGGGTTTCCTGAAAAATCCTATGAAGCTTTTCCAGTGTATAAACCAAATATGGTTATTGTGGTTTTGTCCTGAAGACAGACAGTAAAACAAGGAAACTTTCCTTCTAGGCATATTACACAAGGAGAAAGACATGATATCAAAGGTAAAAGCTGAAAATTAAACATCATAAAGGAAAAGCATGCTTTTTTACACTGCACGAAATTAATCTCAGAAGTTCACTGACTTAATGGATCAGTAAGGTCAACAGCTTAGTAAGACTTAGAAGGAGAATCAGCTATTTATACAGGCACTAAGAATTTCCATGGTTACTTCTGACGTTAAACATGTATGAAGTATATTGATCCTCATGTTTCAGGTATGGCACAACCACTTGCTGCCAAGTGTTAAGAGGAAACATAATCACCCTGAGCATCAGGAATACTGGATTAGATGGCTCAACTTTTTATTCTAACTGAAATGCTGGAACTGACTACATCTCTGCTTTCATCGAAGCCTGTTTCTTCTCAGGGTTTTGTACCACTTGTTTAAAAAAAGGACGAGTTACAAAGGTAACATGGAACCTTCTTAGCGAGGACATCAAAGTAACAGACTCTGTTGTCTTGATGAGAGCATTCAGACTGAGAGACGGTATAAGTGGCTTTCTAGAATAATAAACCAACAAAAGATGCACTGTGGGTGAAATGAATTTCAACACAAAGGCTGGGCACATTTACTAAGAGAATAGCAACAACTGAAAAAAAAAAAAGCCATGGCAAAACAAGGCTGTTTCTTAAGTCAGAACAGTGACATGAGAGCTCACTGAGGAAATGTACTGCTTCACAAATATATCCATAGAATCACCTGGAATTCTCTACATGGAATTAGACTGAAATGTATGTGCATGGAGAGAAAGGTCCACTAATCATTTGGTGTGACAGAGCACGCACAGATGCCATCCTTGGATCTGACCACAGTTTTGGCATAAATGGCAACTGCTGTGACCGCAGTCTACGCCTCTACATGGTTGTCGCACACAAGAAGGGCTGGGAAAACTTCTGGTCCTTTCTAAGGGAGGCTGAGGCTTGGACAGGGAGGAAACGAAATTGGAAACTCTTAGGTCACTTTGAGGTGGCTTCCAAGTTACAGTTTAAATTATATCAGAAAAAGTGTCATAGCAAAAGATAACAACAATAACAAATCAAGAATTATTACATTGTTTGTGTGGCTTGGACTGAAGCCCACCCGGGCTTATCAGCCCATCTCTTTGGAGAGAAGAAGCCTGCTCTGTGTTCAGACCCCTGCGCTCAAACAGAGGAGATATATAGCAAATCCACTGTGGCTATTTACAGAGAAGTTGACAAAGTACCTGGTAAATACTGTTAACATTCTGCTACAAATTCACTTTATGCTTGTCACAGCTGCTGCCTGAGGCTCTTCAATACACACTGATTTCAAATGGCCAGTAACTCTCAGTGCAGAGGGAAAGGACAGAACGGAGCAACAAGCAAATTCTGTTAAGGTCAGCAATGGGAGAAAATGGGTGACTCAGGAATTACATTCCATTACTTCCCCCCGTTATTAGTAACAACTTTCTAAAGGTTGAAGGTGTCTTTTAGCAATCACTACAATTAATTCTTCTTGTCCTTTCCTTGTAATGGTTAGGTTAAGTTTCAACTACTGAAATCCATAGAACCCTTGAAAGCTCAAGCAAGCCCAGGAAATCACTGCATTAACTTCAGAGGAGCGGTGCTTTCAAGGCCTGAGCGAGGGTATGTTCCAGCTTGGGCTTTAACAGTTTGGGCAGGAAAACTGTGCAGATTTGAATGTAAAATTTGAGCCAAATTGCTGCAAATGCAATGTAAATATATCCTTTTAAGAGGTCAGATTGTAAAGCTCTATATGCGTATACTTTATATCTGAACATATGCAAAGGATGGAAATCTACTGGAAGCAACCAAAAATGCCAGAAGACTTTTTAAGATTAATTTTGGGAAATAGGTATAAAACTGAATTTTATCATTGATTCCAAGACCTACAGCTATTTTTTTCCTGCAAGCTTGCTTAGAAATACAAATGAAAATATAGCCATGTAAGTTAAACTCACATCAAAAAAGTTCGTTTTAAAAAAAAAATCTTTCTATCATAGGCCTGATACTTTCTGCAAATAACTGCATGGATTAAATCTGTAACTGAAATCATATTCCAAAATTACAAAAATGTTTAAAAACAAGTTACCCAGAAATTTTCAATGCAGTTCACATATCTTGTCTCCAAATGCAACTAGTACCAAAAGATACAGGAAATAATGCGGTACTGAAGTTACCTGCACCCAGAGATGTTTCTTCTTAAGCTCCAATAATTAGAGGTTGGCTAATCTTCAGAAACATGAAATGCTTCTCATCTTACAAACCACCACTTAACCAGGTTAAAAATAGTGTTATGTATTTCTATTCCTTTAGTTCTTTTTCTCAGATCAGAGATGCATTCTGATAATAAGTAGAATAAAAAAAATACGGGAAGATCTATAGTATAATACAAAATACACAAGAATTGATCTGGATGCAAGGGATAAAAGGCAGATTCCACCCAGGGCAGTGGCAAAACAGACAATTCGTGGTGGGCTTCATCTCATCTAATTTTAGATTAACTCAGTATGGGGGTCTAAATCTGAATCAGTCTTCTGGATTAACTTTATTCGGTGCACACAGAGACCATAAAAACAAACAAACAAACAAAACCCCACACAAAATCCAGTCAAGATGACTCATACTTTACAGCCTGGCATTTCTGCTTGTATCAACCAGAACTGCAGAATGTGGGAGCAGACCACTATCATTTAAAGTAAATTATAAGCTGTATCTCTAAATAATATTAACATGGAAGTAGAAAAGACTAGTACAAGTAGTGCAGTCATGGCAGCACTCCACCTTCTGCTTAATTCAGAATTTATACTCATCCTCTGTCTTGTCACATTGGCTGCTGTGAAACAAAGCATCCCAAATGGTTACTTGGGAAAGCTACACAAATGTCCTTCGCTACATTCACTAAGAAATACCATCTTTACAATGCAACAGGCCTTTTGTCAACTATAGGATCAGTTATAGGATAATTATGAAAGAACTTAAAATGAAACCCTTTGAATTTCTTTGCATAAAAGACACATTCTCTTTTTGCTCAGCAAAGATGTATGAACTACTGCAAGAAAAATTGTTATACTGATCAGGAATCCTCTATGGGGTAAAATCTCTGGAAGTCTCTGTAATCTTTCTGAGAGCTAAATATGTTTTCATTGTGTTGCATTAGTATTCTGACTCTCAGGCATTAAAAGAAACCTTTAATCTCCTCATGTCCTGGAGATCCAACGTTGTATACTGCTACTCAGAATGGCCTCAACCTGTCTAAGCATTTTAAGAAGTATTAGTGAATAAAATAACCTGCTAAATTTTGACTTTTCTTCATTTGCAATCAGTACTAGTGTTATGGATACAGGAAAAATAATGTAAAATTTTGATTTAGAAAATGTTAAAGCTGCTTACGAACATACTTATAAACCAGGCCCTACTTTAGTTACAGTTTGGTTTGCTCAGTAAGAGTACAACCAAGCCACTGATCAGCAACAATGCCCCATTGTTTAAAGCGAATCAAGGATGAAAATTTATTGCTTTAAAGTTTACTGGGGTCTTAAGTCTTTGTTACATGAAACGGGCCCCTCAGCAAAGGGGCCAAGTCCTTGAACCAAGGTCATTGGAGGGTCTTTCTTTTGAGTCTTGGGTCTGGGGTGGGCTACAACCCCCAGACCAAATTTCTATTAATACAGTGCATGATCAGAAGTAGGAGGAGTTACTTTAATTAGTTACAGGAAATTGTATGCATATGCATAAGATTCTATTGATTATACATGTACGCATCCTTTATAATGAGGCAGGGTGCATGATGTTGGTGAAACCATTCCCCTTTGCACAGGGCCATAATAAAGAAGTGTCTGCTTATCCCCATCACGTTCATGTCGGTAAGTTCTCCTCATCCCATTTTTCCGTGACAAAGGCAGAGCTCTGCTGCAGCCAGTTGCCGCAGCCTTCCCTGTCAACTCTTCAGTGTGACCCAGCTGCAAGTGCTGCTGCCAACATGGGAGCTGGCTGCACACACACTCCCATCTCTGTCTCTCATGACAGGAAGCACCTTTCCTTCTGCTCTTCCTAACTTGAACGAGTCTACAATCCCTTCCTAATCAAATGCTTCACTGTCAATAATTCTGGGAGCTTCTTGCGACTACTTAAAGCCTTTTGGCAACTGGGTGGTTTTATTCTGCCATGATTTTTTGCAAATGGACTGATTTCAAGGCCCAAATAAATAAGCTTCAGATGTGTCAGGTAGTGTAATTATGCACCCAAGGTTAAAGGCTGTATTTGTGTAAAAGCCCAGGTTAATTCCACAAGGAAGTGACAGGACACAACCAGAACTTCCTGCTCTCCTTTTTAAATAAGCTGTAATTTCTTAGCCTGCTTCTTAGGTTTCCCACAGACAAAACTCATTTATTGATGAGTGAGATGTAGCTGTAGAGGAATGGTTTTATAGAATACAGAAGAGGCACCAAAACAAATTCTTGAGGTGCCTATTACATAGATTAAGCATGGGTTAATAATTAATACTTAATGTAAATAGTTTATACTCGGCTCAAGTTATGGCTCTTATTTTTGTGCTTATCCCAGCCAGTCACACACTGTACTGCACATTTTAAAAAATACTATCAGCCATTTCCATTTTTCCTTGTCACTAATCAATCCTATTTAACTTAAAATAGGATTTAGAGAATGCCATCATTTACTGTGACAGAACAGTCAGCCATCTGAATAGAATCGATTAACAACGTGATGGAATACAAAAGGCTGCAAATGTTCTCCAATCATCACTATTAACTGTGCACCAAGATGTTAAACAGACCCATCAAGAGTAACAGTCAGTAAGGAGAGCTTAATGAAAATGCAGACTCTAAACTACATATTGCAATGAATAATTTAGAATTACAAAGTATGACAACTACAGCATATAAAATACGTGTTCAACATCCGCTTCAACACTCTACTGGGACGATGTGTAACTTTTGTTATAAAGTGGAGCCTATAATTTATACAATAGTTACATCACACTGGGAATCCATGAAAATCTTCATCATAAATGTCAAGAGCCTATGAACATAATAACTAAGTAATAATTAAAGTTACTTGATTAACTTATTTTCTATTTACAATTTCATTTAATCTCAGAAGCTTGGGGATGTAGTGCATGTGGTTTTGGAAACTTTATTCCTGACGGAAACTGTAGTTGTGTTGAGCAGTACTTAAAATGGCTCTGCTAAAGGGTGACTTCATTTCTCTGACTTCACGCTCACCCCAAGCAATATAATGAGGTTAACAATGCACACAGGGCTGTGCCAAACAGTGCAGCCAGCAGTCACCACCCTTTAGCAGAGCCATTCTGAGTACTGCTCAACACCTCTGCTCTTAGTCTACCTTTCTCTCTGACATCTCACATTTTTGTCTCTCAAGCAGCTTTTCATGTAGAAGATTGAGCGCCAAGCCAGTGGCAAAGAAATCACAGCGCTGTATGACTGGGGGAAAGGTGGAGGATGCCCAAGGGTAAGCCAGTAAATGCCACAGTTCAGCAATGTGTCATGGCCAGGAGGGGAGACCAAGGTGGGCCACAGCACACAAGAAATACAGCTAAACCTCATTACAGTGAAAAGACACACATTTTTTTTGGCTCATTCAACGCCTGGATTGGAGTTAAAACCCAGATGTGTCTTCTCACCTTCAATTTTAGCACAGTCACAGTCAACAGCAGCACAAGGTAAGAGATGACTGACATGCACTTAAAACTCAAAGCTGTGTGCAGTAGAACAGACATTTCTCACTTTTGCAAAGAACATATTCCTCAGATGAAGCACTTGGCTCATTATATTTTGCTATATATATATAAATACGTATATATATGTGCTTCATTAAATTTTTAAAGAACACATTTGGACCAGCTCTTGAGAAATGCTGAATATTTTTTACCCAGCAATTGCAATTAAAATTCAGTCCATGTGGCTGGTTAGATGATGCACCATCCTTTTCTGCTCCTTGTTGATTGACAGAAATGGTTCCAGAGGAAACTCATCAGGCACTCAGACAAACAGGTTTAGAAAATGGTAGTCCCTTTTTGGTTCCCTGCCCTTCTAGATGCTCAAGATTCGTCACTTGGAGATTTTTCTTCATCTCAGGTTTTGTGGCTGTTACCATAGTGATAGCAGGCAAGGAATTTCACAAGCACAGTGCTTGACATGACGTGTCCTCTTTAGCTTGCTAACAAATGTGTGATTAAACATTCATGTTCCCACAGACATTCAATCCATATGGATAACTGACTTCATAAACAAAACCAAATCCTGCTTCATTACGTGCATAAGGTAAGAGTGAGGTGGCGGGGAAAGAACCTGTCACAGCACGCTTTTGCTGCAAAAAGTCATAATTCTTATTTGGAAACCAAACGAACAGCAGTGAGATCAAACTCCTATACCTGCACACGCCACTTGAGTGAAATACGTATTACATTTTTTATGATATACACAGACACAGGCACACAAAAGTGTATCATAAATGCCATGTATCACAAGGTCAAATGCCTTTTGGAAAGGGTCATAATGATGTCTTTGAATTCAGATGGGCTCGCAGTCCCCTCACTAATTCCCTTCTCCACAAGGAAGGGTAATACTTTTCTGCTTGATGCTGCAACACAAAGTGGCAGAATGGGTGGCACTCCTACACTTTGATCATCTCAGATAAAGCGATCCTACTCTTTATGCTCCCAGAAACCCTTCCAGTGCCGTGCTGCCCCTCCAGGAATTATACAGCTATCTCCTGTCTGATCACTGTGCAAGGCTAAAGCCTTTTGCTGGACAGAGGAACGAAAGCTTTGGCCAGGGAAGTGCAATGACCAATAACAATATGGTCACTCTCCGCCTCCCAGACTGGAACAAGGATGCCACACATGTACTTCTGAGGAACATGGGGTCACATATGAGAACTAGGACACAGGGAGAATGTACAGCACTGCGAAAAGGGACCAGTGACAGAAGCATAGGGCACGAACAAGTTCTGTAGATACTAACGCTTGTGCTTTGTGACTTCAGGGGTTTTGTTGTTGTTTTTTCTTCTTTTGGTATACTTTCAGAATCTCATGTTTTTGATGTTTTACCCTTTGTTAGAAGGGACTGCACATGCTCCCTAGAGGGCAGCCTGAAGGCTGAACTGAGACCTCGATTAAATCACTGAACGTGCTCTATCAGCATGCAAAAATGTTCTCTGCCCTCTTCCACAGTAACAGTAAAATACACAACTTATTTCCCACCCTAAACCAAAAAAAGTTTAAGTTACATGCAAGGACAGTAGGATCTGTTTAAGGACAATTCATTGCATGGTTTCAAGGAATAACTCACAGAACTGGGAAATCCATAGAAGACTTCAACTCATTTTCATCGTCTTTTAATCCCATTTTCATCTCATTTTAAAGGTTCCTTCTGTCCTTCCCTGCTAGAGGTCGTGCTTAGCAAGCACCAGCTGGTGGCTCTGTGATGATATATGGCATATTTTGGCAACTAACTCATAAACATGGCACTCTATTGGTGTATAGAGTCTGTATAATATTTCTAGAGTGTCATGACTCTAGTGATGAATTGCGGTGAAGCACTGGCTGAAAGGACTTTCCTGCTTGGTGTACAGGTCTCACAGCCTCAGGAGCAAGAGGGACAACTTCGAAAGACATGGCTTATGTAAATAGTCAAACAATTAGCATCACAAATTAGGGGCTGTTTTTTTGTTTGTTCTTTTAAAAACAACATTCATTGAAGTCAACTTCCATGGCTGTCAGTGGTCATTCATAGTCCCTGCGAAGCTTTAGAGCAGCTTTCATATGGAACTGTCAGTATATGATACAGGTGCCTATTTTGACTTGGGTCTGTTGTCTCACAAACAGAGTTCAGAGGCTGGTATGCAATAAGCCAAAACTGCACATGGAGACGAGATACTGGGTTTATTACAATCTTGCACAGGATCAAGTGCTAGAAAGCTGAAAAACCAAGCAATCCCATAGGGACAGAACAGAGAATATTCACACACTAGAAGTTGACACCAAGTTACAAAGTCATTTCACACTTATAGATAAGAGTACAATACACAAATATTCAGAGGGTGGGGGCTAAAACTGAGTAGAGGCATCTTGGCTTAGGGCTGTGACTTTTACCTTGATTGGTGTAAATCACCCAGTGATTTCTCTGGCTTCATGCCCTCCCAAGCAATATAACAAGGTGAACAATGCACACAGCGCTGTGCCCAGCAGAGGAGCCAGCAGTTATCACCCTTTAGCAGAGCCATTCTGAGTACTGCTCAACAGGTCTATGCCAGACCAGACCCAGCATTCAGGCAAACAGAGCCATCCCACTGCCTCTAGTCTAACTACAGTTCACAGGAATTTATGCATACAACTCACATTATCCATAAAAGGACTCACAACTGCAAAATATATTGAAATATGTGAAGTGTGACAGCCCTCCATCTAGCTGATTGTGGCACAGAGCTTTAAAATATATGGGGTTTTTTCCCTTCAAATTGAATTTTATTCTGGATGGAGGTTGGCTTTGAAATGTTTTATCATGCAAATGTCTGATGTTACCTGTTACAAACCCAAACTTCTCTCCCCACCAGATTGTCTTTATAAATAAACAAACAGAAGGACTTTGTCTATTATATATGAAAACACATAACTCTGTCACCTAGTTTGGAAGAGGTAATTGAATTCATTTGGTACCAAATTTTTACTGGAGCCTTAAGTCTTTGTTATATGAAATAAGCCCTGCTGTGGGCTACAAAGCAACCCCCAGACCCAATTTCTATTAATACAGTGCATGATCAGAAGTAGGTGGAATTATTTTAATTAGTTATGGGAAATTGTATCCATATACATAAGATTCGATTGATTATGCATGTATGTAACCTTTATAATGAGTAAACACACCAGGTAAGGTGCATGATGTTGGTGAAACTATTCCCCTTTGCACAGGGCCATAATGAAGAAGTGTCTGCTCGTCCGCATCCCATTTGTCCCGGTTTTCACAGGAGTCACTTCTGGCTGGTCCTTCAGAAGGTTTTCATACCTGTGAGATTACTGTGCTGGCAGCTGACCCTTTTTTCCCCTAGAACATTTTTGTCCCTCAAGGTCAGAGACTCCATTTGAAGAATTTGTAATGAAAAGACACTGCAAGAATCAACATTTCTTGGTGCTCCGGACACACGACTCTCCAGACCTCTTGCTGACAGCTAGTATTAAAATCCCGAGCTGCCTCTCTTGTCAGGCAATTGAGAGGCAAGGCAGGCTCAACAACAAGTGCAAGGAAAAAGAAGCAGTTCTGAAAGCATTAAAAATCCCAGAAAACTCTCAAGAGATTCAGACTATCTATCAAAAAAAAAAAAAAAGAAGAAAAAGAAAATTTTTCAGATAGGTCTCAGGCCCGCTAACACAAACACGTTAAAAATGCCAACAATCTGCTAACCCGTCATCTGTCAACCAACAAGGATGACAGAGCCATGAGGTGGAAATAAGGGTGGATTTCAGGAGACACAGTAATTTGTCAAGTGAAATATGACTTAAATTGTGATGAATACCTATGTCTGCTCATGCCCTCTTCCTTTCCTGCATTTAGCCACCAATCACAGTATGAATGCTTATGCTCGTTATTCTCTTGCGAATAAACGGTCAGAGTCACAGTAATGAAATATTTGTCTCGGTTCTTCTGTGCAACACGCTCCACCTCTTTAATCCTTGCTCACAAAACTAACTAGGCATTTCTACCTAAACAGACATTAAAACTTCACTTCTGACAGAGAAGCTAGGTTTTTTTTCTTTTACATCACAAGAGTCGAGGGCAGGACACCAAACAAAGATACAACAGGTACACAAATATCCCAAGACAGCAAAGGTTGCAAACACCAACCCTGACAGATAGCAATATTTCTGTCCTGCTACAGTGCAGTAAACTGAGAAACTCAACACAGCCCTTCCAGCACAACTGCAGACCCATGGTATTCCGCCCTCTGTGAAATCAACGGGGGAAGACAACAAGCAGCATAGGAAGATCATGTG
>NW_010160393.1:0-511 GCF_000695765.1 Mesitornis unicolor | reverse complement strand
CCGCTGACCACAGGCAGAAAACCCTTCAGGACCCAACTGTATTTTTCCTCTGATTCATCTCAAGCAGCGCACTGAGTGAAGGGACTTTTCTTTGGGATTTCAGTCAGGCACAAGGATTCCTGTTCCTTTTGATCAAACACAGCCATGCAGCACATAAACCTTCTTTCTCCTGCTCTTTTCCAGGGCTGCCAGCCTGGCCCTGCTGCTGAGACACTCTCAGGGCATTCAGTCAAGCAGGCAAGGACACAAATGGAGCAAAAGTATAAAGTTTTACCAATCCTCATCCTACATGACCTTTACTTGAGAAAAAGCTGTCACATACACAGCCCGCCGCCTATTGACTTTAAAATGCACAGCCCTCAAGCTAGAAAGCTCTCAACCACCAGCACATCACAGCCACCAGCACATGTCTTCATGTGCAGACTCTACTTTCCAGCAGTGCCCTGTGGGTGGCAGGGAATACATAAAGCTCAAGCCTGTCATTACTGAGGGACAACCCCACGGCTACAAA
>NW_010160392.1:0-643 GCF_000695765.1 Mesitornis unicolor | reverse complement strand
TTGGGTGGTTTTGGGGTGGTTTTGGGGTGTTCTGGGTCATTTTGGGGTTATTTTGGGTGTTTAGGGGTGGCGTTGGGGTTTTTTCAGTTGCTTTGGGGGTACTTTGGGTGGTTTTGGGGGTGCATTTGGGGTATTTGGGGTGATCTGGGGTGATTTTGGGGTGCTTTGGGGTGGTTGTGGGGTATTTTCAGGGTATTTTGGGGTGTTCCGGGGGTATTTTGGGTGTTTTTGGGGTTTATTTGTGGTATTTTGGGTGTTTTTAGGGTGTTCTGGGAGCATTTTTAGGTGGTTTTGGGGTATTTTGGAGGTATTTGGGGGTATTTTCAGAGTTTTGGGGTATTTTGGGGTGTTTTGGGGTGGTTTTGGGGTATTTTGGGCGTTTTTGAGGTGGTTTTGGGGAATTTTGGGTGGCTCTGGGGTCTTTCGTGTGATTTAGGAGTGGTTTTGGGGTATTTTGGTGTTTTGGGGGTGTTCTGGGGGCATTTTTAGGTGGTTTTGAGGCATATTGGGGTGTTTGGGGGTATTTTGGGGTGGTTTTGGGGTATTTTGGGTGTTTTTGGGGTGAATTTGGAGTCTTTTGGGTGATTTTGGGGTGTTTTGGGGTGGTTCTGGGGTATTTTTGGGGTATTTTGGGGTGTTACGG
>NW_010160391.1:0-17065 GCF_000695765.1 Mesitornis unicolor | reverse complement strand
AAAAATCCCCTCACAGAAAACCCAATACAAAGTCAGAAAATGAAAACAGTATAAACTGTTAGATCAGAGCTTACCTTCTCTCCTTCTAACTAGCTTGTAATGAAGTTTAAAATTTAAATGCACAAAAATTATCTGATATTTACTGTGTTCAATAGTGTTTCAAAGCTACAGATATAGACAAGAACTGCCTAAACACTAATACCACATTCAAGGCCAAATGATGTTATTTGGTTTAATTTCCCACGATAGCATTTCTTTCTAAGAAAGAAGGAGACATTTTACACATGTAAGCAGGAGAGAGTGAAAGAAACATACTGCTGCATTTATTACAGTTCTACCATAAATGCTTAAAGAACTGAGGAAAGGTATAGGAGTGAAAAAGGATTAGCATTGTTCTTTGGAAACTGGGTGGTAAAAATGGCCTTGTGACTTCATGACTAAATATATAAATTTTGATATAAGCATGACAAATATTCTGTGATCGTTCACACATGTTAGCAGAGTCCACATGGTCTGTAACAAGGAGAAAGCCATGCCTGAGCTGTTAATGAGCTGAAGGAGTAGTTTTATAATTTTCCACACTTTGTATGGTCAATTGTACCCAACATGCTTTGTTCACAAGGCACCATGTCAAATCCTGTGCTATCCTTCTGCCCTGATCAATAGCTGCAGCCTTGTGGCACTTCGGTTATGACAGATTCAGATACTAATTCTCAAGAGCTGTACCTTATGAGACTTATATTATTGTGTTGCCTCACCTGTGAATAGCCTTCCAAATCTGCACGTAATACAGCAACTAGTATTGCCCTATAAAGCTGAAGTGTCACTCTTGCATCCATAAATTGCATTTTGGGCATTTATTTTCTGTTCAATTTGACTTGCTAGACTGAAACAAAGTGAGCAGGTAGTTTCTAATCCAGATAGAAAAGTACTTCTTAAGGCCCATAAAAACATCATCATCCTTTCATGAGGAAAGAGAGTTGCCTCTGAGCAATAATAATCAATCATAACAGACTGAAGCACTGAAGCAAGAACACAACTCAAAGTTATGCGTTATCAGTGTCTGTTCTATTTCCTCTACAAGTCAGTAGATTCCTTTGATTGGAAAGGAAAGTGAAGATGGTGTGACTTAACATAATTATGGTTTTATATATTTTTACACAAAGAATTTTTACACAAAGCATTTCTTAGCCGTTGTTTTTGTTTTGAGAGAATTAGAAAAAGGAATACTGGCTCTCCTTCCCCAAAGGAGAAGAAAAGAAAGTAGACATAACTGAAACAAACAGAAAAGAATATGCTTTGGTTTAGAATGGAGGAGAGAGTGGTCTTCTGTCTTATGATGAGGGAGACATCTGTTCTATAGGAATACCATATACTACATTTGTCACAAAATCTATTTATATTTTGTTATTTTTTTAACACTAATTGGTTCAGAAATAGCTAGGAGAATAAGTCTTATATTTAATTAAATCTAATAAAAAGAGGAAAACATGGACCAATACTCATCCTGCTAAAGGTGAAAGTACTCGTTAAGAAGCCTTTGTACCAGGCCTACACTATGAAGTAGATTTAGTTTAATGGTTTTGGTGGATGAGAATGGAAGATTCAGGCTGAAAGCTCTAGTATCTTTCCAGAAACAGCTTCTGTCTGGCGATGTGTTATGCCAATTTATGTTGCTTTAGTTTAAACTCTCCTGTGTTCAGGTAGCAGAAAGGAAGGAAATTGTGACTCAATATTTTACTACCTTGTTCTAACTTTCTTTTTTTTTTTTTAGTAAAAAAGGCACCAGAATTGATATGAACTAATATCATAAGAATAAAGAGAAATGTATTTTTCATGCAGAAATAATGGAAGTGCAAATTGTACTTTAGGTGTTTTCTAATCTTGCTCTTTTACAGCTTTGCCATGTCATTGAAACGTTCCTGAGCCTGAAATTGAAAAAAAAAGGAAATAACAAGGCAAAGGATGTGTTCATTTATCTCTACGGTTTTATCTTAGCTTAAGATGAATTTATTAATAATGAGAATTTGTAGCCTGGGTTTCATTTTGAGAGGAAATTTTTGCTAGCATTGTCCAAAGGCATAGTTACTTACAGAAGTTTCTCTTGAATATGTTAGCCACCATATGTTTATCGTACTATTTACCTGCAAATATTTTGAGGTTTGAAAAGGGAAGACACATCCTATATAAGAAAACCTTCCCAAATTGCATAAACATATGACAAACTAGGCATCAAATACATAAAATCTTGTTCCTATTATGAGGTAGTTTCACTCTTTGCTTCATAAAGAACTATTCTTCACGAAGTTATTACCTCATATTTCATTATACCAAGTATATCACCTGTCTCTAAAGTTAATACAAATGGTAGGTCATCTTTTTTATGTTTATGAATCACTGAGATTCATGCATAGGGCTTGTGTTTTTGGAAGCAAGACAAAAAAAAAAATTAAAGGATGAAATTAAAAGTTTCTTATTAAAAATATGCTTGTTTAGAGAAGGTTGATCTCTATAGTCCACTGGATTTTTTCCATGATCTTTCACATATTTCCAGGTTCAAAAATAGCCCTATCTTCTACAGTCTTCATTTTCTCCACTACAGTCTGAGTATGGTTGATTTATATGCTACTTCTCTGCTGGTGTTCAGAAATATGTTAGTTTTATAAACTAAATGCCATCAACCATAAGGCACAAAACCCATGTATATTTTCTGTGTAGAAAAGATAATGGCTTGTACTGAAAAGAAGGAAGTGAATGAGAGAGAAAAGATACTTAAAAATAAAATTCTAGTCTCAAATTCAGAAATGGCAGTCACTGATGATTGGCATATACCAATCAGAGTGACAGTTTATTAATAATCCATCATGTAAAGCTGACATACTGGGTGATGAATTCCACTCAGCTACACAATGAAAGCTCATCTGTTTTATTACCTCTAGAATCACCTGCTTTCTGTAGAAGGACTGTTGGAGATTTAAATAGGTCATAGAATCATAGAATCATAGCGTGTATTGGGTTGGAAGGGACCTTTAAAGATCGTCTATTGGAACTCCCCTGCAGTAAACAGAGACAATGTTACCAGATCTGGTTGCTCAGAGCCCCATCAAGCCTGATCTTGAATACCTCCAGG
Organism: Mesitornis unicolor; assembly: GCF_000695765.1. Classification (NCBI taxonomy): domain Eukaryota; kingdom Metazoa; phylum Chordata; class Aves; order Mesitornithiformes; family Mesitornithidae; genus Mesitornis; species Mesitornis unicolor. The sequence continues at coordinate 13,935 of NW_010160391.1, read as the reverse complement.
GATGGGGCATCCACCACCTCTCTGGGCAACCTGTTCCAGTGACCTACCACCCTCATATTGAAGAACTTTTTTTTCCATACTTCTTTTGATGCAGTCCAGAATGTGGTTGGTCTTCTGGGCTGCAGATGCACATTGGTGGCTCATGTCCAGCTTCTCATCTACTAGTACCCCCAAGACCTTTTCCTCAGGGCTGTTTTCCAGCGCATAGTCTCCTGGCTTGTATGGGTAATGAGGACTGTTCCAACCCAGGTGTGGGACCCTGCAATTGGCCATGTTGAACCTCATGAGATTCACCTGGGCTCACTTCTCCAGCTCGTCCAGGTCCGTCTGGATGGCATCCCTTCCCCCAGGCACATTAACCTCACCTGAGGTTAACCTCACCTCAGAGAACTTGCTGAGGGTGCACTCAATCCCACTGTGAATATCATTAATGAAGATATTAAACAGCACTGGTGCCAGTACAGACCCTTGGACATCACTTGTCACTGTCTCCCATCTGGACATCGAGCTGTTGACCACTACTTTCTGGATGCGACCATCCAGCCAATTCCTTATCCACTGAACAGTCCACCTATCAAATCCATACCTCTCCAACTTGGAGAGAAGAATGCTGTGGGGGACCATGTTAGAGGCCTTGCAGAAATCCAGATAGATGACATTCATAGCTCTTCCCTTGTCTACTGATGCAGTTACCACACTGTAGAAAGCCAGTAGATTGTTCAGGCAGGACTTGCCCCTAGCCATGCTAGCTGTCACGAATCACCTCCCTGTCCTCCATGTACATCAGGATAGCTTCTAGGAGGATCTGTTCCATGATCTTCCTAGGCACAGAGCTGAGGCTGACAGGTTGGTAGTTCCCAGGGTCCTCCTTTCTACCCCTTTTAAAAGTGGGTATGGTGTTTCATTTCTTCCAGTCACTAGGTACTTCACCAGATTGCCATGACTTTTCAAATATTATGGAGAGTGGCTTAATGCTTATGGTGCTTAGTGCTGATGCTTCAAAGTTGTTTTCTCAATGGGGATTAGTTTTTCTTCCCCCTCTAACTCCAAATTATCAATAAGACAATCCAACAGAAAGCTTAATCTTGACTCCGCAGTATATCCAAAGTCTAAATATATAACAAACTTCAGTTCCGATACAATCTTCAATAAAGACTGATAGGATTGTCAGCAGTTAAAAGGACAACTCATAGTACTTAAATTACTTGACATGACAGGGGAAAAAAAGAAGACAAAAATAAAATTATATCCTAGAAGGTATGCACACCCATTCAGATTGTGCATTCAGATGTGTTGCAAGCAAAACCCTATGTGATTTATCAATACACGAACATGACCGAACAGAAAGGAGATGGAAGAAAGGGATTGTACTTGAAGAAATTGCTAAGAGTATGGCAATCATATAATTTCCATTTCACACAGACAAAAAAAAAACAAACCATGTCCTAGCATACGACATGCTTTCTTTTCTTCCTCTCTAGTTCAGTTTAATTTTTAAATGAGATAAAATTTTCTAAGGAATTTGATTCAGAACTGCAATGCTTGTTTTGAATTCTTTAAAAGGTTGATTGAATGCGACACAACACAATAAAACACGAGAAACTTTACTCAGCCTATTTAGTAATGAAGTGCAAAATTATTAAAAAATCAAGTTGTTTCAGACTTCTTCATTATCTTTACCCATTTTTCCATTTCAGTGTAATACAGTGAGCTGAGTGAAACCAACAACCTGAATGACAGAAGCTTGAGGCTATATCAGAAGAAAAATTGCCTAAACCTTTACAGTCAGCAGCGATCAGAAAAATCACACTGATCCAGCTGGATCTATGACCTGACTCACAGTCCCAGAGTTTGCGTTGTGTTCTTTAATGTCTTTATTAAAACAAGTAACTATTTCTGAGTTCTTGATTAAACTCAGTTTACTGCCTTTTGTTTAAGACTAACATTGCATTAGTTGCATATTTATTTACACAGTATATAACTGATTTTCTCCCCAAAATTCTCAGGTACTCAGCTGAGAACAGATTTTACTGAGCTGATTGCCCAGGTGAATGTAGGTGAATGTGTTGGTTACAACTTATTTGTCAGTGAGGTCCTAAATCTTTTTTCCTACCTCTGTCTATGCAGTAAATCATGTATTTATGGGACTTACCATCCCTGGTAGACTGGAAAAGAATATTAGTTTTCACAATGCAATTATTCTGTTTCTATTTCTATACAGTTTTTTACTGAGCATAAAAATTCAGAGAAACTCCACAGAACACAGAAATACATACGCAAAAGAATACATTTCCCTGAAAAATGATGTAATTAGAGTTAATAGACCTCTACTGAAGCAAAGGTAAAAATTTTGCTATGTTGCATTTTAAATCATCTCTGTTTCCAATATTTAGTAATAATGTTGGAGGCTGGATAAAAGAAATAATTTTACCCTTAACTTATAATTTACATTTCCAATTCCATATCCTTTGTAGATGGGAGTAACTTTAAGCTTATGTGAGCAGATACTGACATGGCATTTGAATATAAAGTAATAGCTTCAAACTATTTCTCCCCCTTTCCTATAACCTGAAAACAATAAACAAAAACTATAATTGCATGACTATGAATTGTCAAAGAAGTTTGAAGATATGTTAGAAAATCAGTCTAAGAACAATTGCTAATTATCCATTGACAACGGTAACCACCTGTGTATCCATTACTAGTGATTTCTAATGTGTCAGGAAAAGCATGTCTGCAACCTATTGAATAGCTTAAATAAAGCAACTGGAGAAACTGACTCCAAAATTAATTCCTATTTAGGAGCGTTACACTATTGCTTCTTCCTTGATTGACTTAATTTAGTTTCTAATAAATCCTTATCTTCTAGAATTTTTAACTCTACATGATAGTTGTGTCTGTAAGCATGTTTCAAGATGTAATTATTGTTGGCTGAAAACTAGAGAAGTTCCATATAAAGAGGAGAATATAAACATGACTGCAAAACTTCGAGTCCTGTAATTCAGGTCTCTAGATTATATGAGAAGAGATTTACTCCCACTCCATCCACCTGAAAATGAGGTTCAAGTTGCCTTTTCTTTTAAAGGTGATTTTAACTTCAGAAATAATCATACTCCCAAGAGATACAATGACATTCTCAGAAGTACAAAAGACAGAATATCACCAAGAATGTACAACATCATTCTAATGATAATTTCCACTTGGTTGTGGCCATGGGAGGACTTGAATCAATACTTTCAGATTACACTTACTAAAAAATTGAAAGCTGTCCCCAGTATAAAAGCTTTTATTCTTTTTACCTTTCACATGGTTTGCAAGTTGGTTAACTTCTCCTTGGTGCTATTTCCTAATAATAAATGAATTTGGTGAATATATTCTGTTGCAAATAAATTATTTTTAAGTGATAAATATTAATCTTTCAGAAGGATAGAAAATGTTTCATCAAGAGCAACTTTTTCGTGAATTTCACAAAAGTAAAAATAAAAAATGATCCCCAGACCTCATTCCTAATTTACATACATACTTTTACTTTTACTGTGGCATGGCCTGCAAAATCTCTAGACATAACATTTCACATGCTGTTGAATCTACTACTAAGGCTATAAAAAGACAATTTTGCTGTATTAGTTTTTTCTGTATTATTACACTTATCATGCTTGAAACTTACATTGAAGCACTTCTGCAGTGCTCTGAAGAAAATATTATCTGCCATATTGGAAAAGTATAAATATACAGAAGCATGTATGTCTGTCCTGGTTTGAGCTAAATAGAACTAATTTTCTAATTAGTGATTTCACTTTACAGCTCAGTCTCTTTTAAGTGACTGAACCTGCTGAAAACTGGCAGCATGTTTTTCCCAAACAGTGCTGCTAGAAGATATGCTCTAGGTCAGTTGTCTCATCATGGGTGCTCTGTCTGCGCCTACGGGGGGGAAGCGGACCCAAAACTGACCAGCTAGGTATTCCATCCCACATAGGTCATACTCGGTATAAAACCTGAGAGATCACGAGGGTCTGGTTCCCCTTTTGACCCTTCTTCCATTTTGGAGCCCTTTCATCTCGAACCCTTCCGTCCGTCTCGATCCTGCAGAGGCCAAGGCCTTAGCAGAACCCTGCTAGTTCATCTGCTGCTGATCCTGATTTGTGTTTCTGCATCCTGCTCCCACCTGCTGCTGAGTTTGGTCTGGGACTTTTTTACCAGTGTCCAGCTCTGCAGAGCCTCTGGTAACATATTCATCATTGGGGGGCAGGGTGGGGGAAGGATTTCATGTTGGTTTTGTATGTATTTGTACATATTTGTATATATTTCATTATTTTTTCCTATTTACAATATTATCCTGTAGTATTAGTATTATTGTTTCATTAAATCTGTTAGTTTATTTTCCAACCCGTAAAGTGTCTCTCCCTTATTCTCTTTTCTCTTCCCTTCTGGGAAGGGGAGACGGGTTAATAGAGAGTGTCTGTCCAGCATTTAGTGGCTGGCCCAGCCCTAAACTAAGACAATGTCTATTTATAAAGCATATGTAGACACTTCAAAACAGAATAGGATCAAATCTAGAATGCATTCAGGAAGATTACTATGCTTTTAAACACACATAAACTTATATGTTTGTGTTTATGTCCATGTATCCACATATAAACAGGTAAATAGAAGTAAAATTTTCCAAATACAATGTTACATGTAGAATCTAACAACAAGGTTTTCCCAGTGAACATACAAGCATATCTGTAGTCATACATCTGATAATTTGTGGTAGAGATTTAAATTCAGACAGACTTAGTTAAAATGTCATTTTAAGCCTAATCTTAAAAATTCTGTCTTTAAAAATAGGGTTCATTATTTCTAAATAGAAAAAAAATGTTGTTTCATCAGTTTTCTACATCAGATATATAAACAATAAGATATCTAGATCTAGATCAATAATATAAACATTTTTAAATTATGACATTTCTGAGATGATGAACTCTGATGGTCCCCCTACAGATTCATGGCCAAGAAATGTATTTTCTTAAGTGCCAGGTAGTAGAAAGAAAGCATCACACACTGAACATAAAACAAAACTGAAGCCCACACTCCATGCCAAGTTTCTTCCTTGATACTGTTTTCACATAAAACTGTCAAAAATGTAAGCAAGATAGCTGTGGACAGTTATCAGAATCCATTCAATTGCTTAACATCCAAGGAGTAAAGACACATCCTTTAAAACTGCTGTGGTTGTCTATTGGCAGACTCATCTTAAATCATCCGAAAGAAGACCAGAAAACAGTTGTTTCTGCTTCCTTCTACTGCATTTTTTTTTAAATTTAGCAACTGTCTCTAAAGAACTATATTGCATTTGATTGACTGATTGGCCTTTTTTTTGAGAAACTTGGTCAAGGTCCTGAACTTTTATGTTCCTTCTTCAATCACATAAAGCAATAGATAAATAAAGTATATGTGTGAAAGGACTTTGAAAAATTAAGATCTGAAATAGAAGAGGACTAGAAAAAATAGTAAGAAAAACCATGTAAGTGAAGAAGGATTGGGTTTGTGGGTTTTTTTGTTAGTTTGGTTTTTTTTAATTGGATTTTGATTTTATTTTTTTGTTTCATCCCTTCTTATTTTATAGAAAAACATAAATACCATAACTGGGTTTTAAGGGATGGCAAGGACATAGCTGACATAAGGTTAGTTAAGTTCCTGGTACCAATTTTCCAATGAAGGTTTTATTTTCAACCATTGGTTCTGTGACAGCTTGTGGGGTATCTTTCTGATAAAATCTTCACAAGAATGATCAAGTCATTCTTAACTGAAGGAGAAAGTTGAAAGCATTAATTCATAAAGTAATAGCTTTTAAATACACACATTGTTTATAGCAACAAAGAGGTAAGGGTTATTGATGGGTTAGTAACCATGGAAGCTCCTGAGAATGGCTTGATAGAAATTAGGACTTCTCCCTCCAAATGGTGGCAGGGTCTTTAGTCCAACTGAAGTGCATCTACACTAATGCATGCAGCATGGGCAATAAACAGAATAAGCTTTTGTGCATAGGGGTAACTATGATATAGTTGCTATCACAGAAACATGGTGGGATGAGTCACATAACTGCAGTGCTGCCATAGATAGGTATAAGCACTTCAGAAGGGATAGGCAAGGAAGGAGAGGCGGTGGGGTGGCCATGTATGTTAGGGAATGCTTTGACTGCTTTCAGAGTAGTTATAATGACAATAGGGTTGAATGCCTATGGATAAGAATCAAGGGAAAGGTGAACAAGGCATATATCATGGTGGGAGTTTGTTATAGACCACCCAACCAGGATGAAGAAATAGACAAAATATTCCATAGGCAGCTGAGAGAAACCTTGTGTTCACTTCTGCTTGTACTTGTGGGGGACTGCAGCTTCCCAGATGGCTGCTGGAAATACAACACAGCAGAGAGTCACAGAGGTTCCTGAAGGTCGAAGGATAACTTCCTGACACAGCTGGTGAAGGAATCGGCAAGGGAAGTCACCCTACTGGACCTGCTGTTTGTGAATAGAGAAGGTCCTGTGGGGGATATGACAGCTGAAGGTTGTCTTTGGCATAGTTATCATGAAATGATAGAGTTTTCAATCTTTGGAGAAGAGAGGAGAGGGGGTTAGCAGAACTGCCACTTTGAACTTCTGGCGAGCAGACTTCAGCTTATTTAGGAATGCTGTTGGTAGAGTCCCTTGGGAGGTAGTCCTAAAGGTCAAAGCAGTCCAGGAAGGCTAGACACTCTTCAAGAAGGGACTCTTAAAGGCACAAAAGCAGGCCATCCCCATGTGTTGAAAAACAAGCCGACAGAAGAAAGAGCCTTATGAAGAAAGAGCAAGCAGCTCAGGAGGACTACAAGGTTGCTGTGAGACTGTGCAGGGAGAATATTAGAAGAGCCAAAGCACAGCTAGAATTTAATCTGGCTAGTGCTGTTCAAGACAATAAAAATGTTTCTATAAATACATTAGCAACAAAAGGAGGTGTAGGGAGATTCTCCATCCTTTAGTAGATGTGGGTGGAAACATAGAGACGAAGGATGATAAAAAGGCAGAAGTACTTAATGTCTTCTTTGCCTCAGTCTTTAGTAGGAAATCCAGTAGTACTCTGGATACCCAGACCCCATAGCGTGAAGGCAGGGATGGGAAGCACATTAAAACCCCTATAATCTATGAGGAGATAGTTACTGACCTGCTACACCACTAAGACACACACAAGACAAAGGGCCCAGGTGGGATCCACCCAAGGGTCCTGAGGGAGCTGGTGGAAGTGCTTGACAGCCACTTTGCATCATTTACCAGCAGTCCTGACTAACTGGGGAGGTCCTAGTTGACTGGAGGCTCGCAAATGTCATGCCCATGTACAAGAAAGGCTGGAAAAAGGACCCTGGAACTACAGACCTGTCAGTCTGACCTCGGTGCCAGAGAAGGTCATGGAACAAATCATCTTGAGTGCCACCATGCATGCATCAGAGGTGATCAGGCTCAGTGAGCATGGGTTCAGGAAAGCAAGTTCTGCTTCACAAATCTTATCTCCTTTTATGACAAGGTGACCTGCTTAGTGGATGAGGGAAAGGCTCTGGACATTGTCTACCTGGACTTTAGTGAAGCATTTGACACTTGTTTTCCACAGCATCCTCCTGTAAAAGCTGGCTGTACATGGCTTGGAGGGGCATATGCTTCACAGGGTAAAACACTGACTGGATGACCAGGCCCAAAAAGTTGTGGTGAATAGAGCTAAATCCAGCTGGGGGCCAGTCACAAGTGATATTCCCCAAGGCTCAGTACTGGGGCCACTTCTATTTAGTATCTTTATCAATGACATGAACAAGGGAATCGAGTGATCCCTCAGTAAGTTTGCAGATGACACTAAGTTGGGTGAGAGTGTTGATCTGCCTGAGGGTAGACAGGCTCTACAGAGACATGGACAGGCTGGATTGGTAGGTTGAGGCCAATTGTATAAGGTTCAACAAGGCTAAGTGCCAGGTCCTGCAGTTGAGTCACAACAACCCCATGCAATGCTGCAGACTTGAAGAGGAGTGGCTGGAGAGCAGCATGGAGGAAAAGCACCTGGGGGTGTTGATTGACAGCTGGCTGAATAAGAGATGGTAGTGTGTGCAGGTGGTGAGTAAGATCAATGGCATTCTGGCTTGCATCAGGAATAGTGTGGCCAGCAGGAGCAAGGAAGTGATTCTTTCCCTGTACTTAGCACTGATGAGGCCACACCTCAAATACTGTGTTCAGTTTTGGGTTCTTCACTAAAGGACATTGAGATGCTGCAGCACGTCCAGAGAAGGGCAACAAAGGTGATGAAGGGTTTAAGCACAAATCTTTTGAGGAGCAGTTGAGAGAGTTGGGATTGTTCAGTCTGGAGAAAAAGAGATCTGAAAGGAGATTGTAGTGGGGTGAGAGTCAGTCCCTTCTCCCTTGTAGCTAGTGACAGGACAAGGGGTAATGGCTTCAAGTTGCACCACGGGAGGTTTATGTTGGATATTAAGAAGAATTTCTTTACTGTAAGGATTGTCAAGCACTGAAATAGGCTGCCCATGGAGGGGGTTGGGCCATCATCCCTAGAGATGTTTAAAAGATGAGTAGATGTCATGCTTAGGGACATGGTCTAGTGGCTGACTTAGGGCTGGTTCGATGGATGGACTCAATGATTTAAAGGTCTTTTCCAACTAAAACCATTTTATGATTCTATGATAAATCAAATTAATATTTTTAAAAATCATAGTAAGATTCATAAAATAAGTACTACTATTTTAACAGTGCTAATATTACTTAAATTTGAGTGTGCCCCCTTTTTTAAAATATTTATTACAACTTACTTAATCAGGCATATGACAAGCCTTTGTTTAAGCTACTTTCTCAACTTTCCTGTTTGATATACAGGACCATATTTTATCCCAAATTCAAATTATTCAAGGATTCCTTGATACTTCAGTAGCTGCCTGTATCATTCTAAGTTAGGCTTCAGTCATCTGCATCACTTTTATGTAAATAAATTGCAGGTCAATAAAACAATTCAAGAAAGTTCTCTGACATACCAGCTACATCTACAGTTTAGAAACACCACCAGGGAGAATCCCATGTCCCAGTTTAAACAAGTGGTTAGAGGTTCTTTTTTTGCTGGATTTTCCCATAAAATATTTTATTTCTGTTATGCATAATTCGACTTAGCTTTTGTTTATTTTGTTTTGTTTTGTTTGTTTGTTTTGTTGTTTTTGGTGGTTTTTTTTTACTTACAGATAAAATTTTTAACCATAATTTTATATTTAGAGATTATTTGATGTAGTTATCTCAGTTGTCTCCTATAGTCATAAGCTTAAAAAGTGCTTTAACACATTGTTGAGACCTTCATTCCTCAAACTTTGAGATGACATTTGTTTTGTATATTTCTTTCTTCAAAATAAAGCCTTAATATATATGATACACACACACACACATATACGTTTCCGTGTATTTTATATAGCATTTGTTGTTCAAAGCACAAGAAAAGAAAAAGATCTCTGAATCTTCTATTCAGTAATATACTAATATTACAATAAGAATTCTCCAACAGTCACTTACATGTATTTTTACTGAACACTTCTAGTGTTTCTTCAACCACCAGACAAACTTAACAAACTTAACAAGGCGCACATCTATGCAGTGAGGAGTTTTGACAATATTAGATTGCGCACTACTACAGATTTTCAGTGAGTACAGGACCTGTACAGGAACCTGAATAAGCCCTGTGTTACTGTACACACTTCAATAGCTAGAAAAAAACTAGGGAGTTTGAATTTTAAATAGTTTTATAGACTCACAATAGACACCTCTCCAAATATTAGAAAAATGTTTTATGTGAGTCTTTTAAATTGATACTACAAAATTCTAAATCTCAGGCTTTCACAAGAAGCTTCTGTTACAGAAATATACATTAAAGCTCATAAGTTGTATCTAATTACAAAAAAAAAGTAACATGGTAAAATATATCAGAATTTCTGCCATGTTGGTTTCTAAACTACTTCACACAATGAGTGGAATCACAAAACATAGCTGACAGGTTTTCTCTCCTGGGCTTTCATTTCCACTGACTAGAAGTGTTGTTTTCTGACCATGTATGTAGAGTATGACAGCTATCTGTGTTATACAAATGAGGTTTCCTCATGAGTTTGATTTCAATTGCATGCTAATCATATAGTCCCTTGTTGCAAAACAAGCACTTGACTTTATCATATTTAATATTATAAAACAAGCTTAAAAAACAGGAGAATACTTTGGTAACCCATTTAAGCTTGTTTGTTTCAATAACTTTATGACATTACTTATTAAATTATTTCAGCAACATGCTAAACATCAACATACTTCATCCAAATGACTTCACATTAAGCAAGGTTTCCCAGAAAACTTAGTATGTGGAAAAGAGAAAAAAATTGAACTACAGCAACCACAAGTTTCCAGTAAATCTAGGTTTTATTCTAACAGCTGTCTTTTATCTCAATCTCCATAACTGTGGTATTAAACTTCTGTTTGCAGGAAACCATTTTGATAAAACCTGTAGGGCAGTGGTTTCACTCTTTTACTGTTTCATCTTGATTCCTAAGAGATGGTTTCTCACAAGGCATTTAATGTGAAAAAATGCACTTTATGTCTGGAGAACCTGTCATTTTTGTATACCATTGCCTCTTTGGTTCATGTTATATCTCTCACTTTGAAATTGTGTCAGCTCCTCTGTTAGATGACTATGTTAACATTAGTCCCAAAATGCAACATGGTCAAGCTACACATGTAGCATTGAAGTACAGTTATGTCATGGTCCATTCAGCAAAACTATGCTAAAACAAAAAAAAATCAAACAAACAGACAAAAACCATGAACAAAATAATTTTCTTGTTGCACAGTAAGGAAAAACATCGCTTACCTCACAATCTCTTGAAACTAAAAGGAGTTTAATTAATGGCTGACATTACCAGCTGAGATTACCACAGACTGTATAAGATACTTTTTCAATCTCCAGGAAACATAGTCATATGCTGAGATACAATTATTCACAGAACCATTAAAATTCAAGCTAAAGAAATAACAAAAATAATTACTCACCCTGAACTTGCAGGTTTGGAACTCAGTAAAAGATTCTCTATCCTGAGATCTGAGAAACACAAAGCAAGAGCTTTCTATCATGACTGAAAATAGTCACTAGATATACAGCAACATGAGTAAATGATAGTGCAGTACTTCAAATAATTAACATACATATATGTTATAGGAAAATCAATTGGCTTAAATCTTGAGTAGTACACTTTGAAAGAAAAATACCTTATGGCTGAAAAGAAGCCCAGTAAAAGCCTAAGCTTTCAAGTGTATTCAGTCTTCCTCTTCCTACCCCTCAATAGTGTTCTGACGAAATACTAATCTTAAGCCTTATCCTGGAACAGAAAATTTGTGAATTTCAATGGAGACCAATAAACTCCAGGGATACCTGGAGAGAAGAGGTTCAGACTGTACACCAAAGCAGTTCAAACTATGACTTGAGAAGTTTATTTCAACATAGATAGCTCCCTCAGAAAATGAATTAGTTTAATGCTCAGAAGATATAAACAAAATCAGACTACATTCTAACAATTTGATTCTAAGTGTGCAAAATCAAAATCAAAATAATAAAGGATATATATTTCATGCTTGAAAGTGGTCAGAATGTTCTGTGAAAACTACTGAAAGTGCATCAGAGTAAAAGCAAAAGAGAATCTGACTAGAGGTGGATATTTGTAAATCTGGGGATGTGAAAGTAGAATTTCTTCTATAAAACCAGAGGAAAAAAACAGATTAGTAGAGCAAATCTCCTTTATGAGCATGAAATAGAAATGATTCATCATTGAATTAACACTCATTTAATGGAACTGGATGCATTTCTTTATAATTGCTACAATTTGTTAAAATTATCAATACTATAACCGTGGTTACTCCATTAATAATGTTTGAAGTTACCCATTAGCTTAATAAGAACAATCTAAAATTGATTTTCCTGCAGCACATTAGTTTCCAACTTTTTGTCTACAGGTATTTTTCTCTTTCCAGTGCAACATTAATGAATACTAATGCTCAAAATGTAAAATCTGGTAAATAAATATTAGAAAATACACAAAATAAAAATGTGTCTGTTTAAATAATATAAAAAGGATGCATACAAAAATATGCATAAAAAGAATATTAAATTTAATTTAGTTTTATGCTAATGTAACTAACATTTAAAAGAAGAAGTGGTAATCTGCATGCTTTGGAGGAAGTATGTATGCCTCTGTAATCTTTTTTTAAGATTATATAGGGCATCCTATTAACAGATTATCCATTCAGTGCTTGCAGTGTTGCCAAGTTCTAGTAATTTTTCGATGGTATTTGTGTTAGATAAACAAGTTTTGTAATTTTTTTAGGGGATTTTATTTGTCTGTTTTGGGGCTTCGTTGTTGTTGTTTTATTGTTTACTTTTTGATTTTCATGGCTCAAGGAATGGCAGATTTTTGTTCCAAAGTATTTTAGACATGTTCAAAAAAGAACCTGAATATAAAAATGTATATATGTGACCTCTCTTTTATCATAAAAACTCGTATTATTTTTATTTCTAAAATTTCTAAGAAAGTTTTGAGCTAGACATTTAAAAGTGAAAATCACGCAGGTCTAGCAGAATCTCGTCAGTGTTTCCTAGTTAAAGATCTCAGAATTTCCACCCCAACAATGCCTTTGGTCTTAGATCTCTTAAGCTGAGCTGAACAGTCAGTTCTGTCACTGCAGAAGTCATCATGCAATATTGCCATTCTATTCCTAGAGGAAAAAAATATAACCAAACAAAACAAGGGAAAAGACCTCCAAACCCAGCAAAGCTCCTATCTTAAGAGTTTAATGTACTCATATCTCCAAATAAATCTTCCCAGGACATTCTTTTATATTTTATAATTTTCTTCCCTTTTCTTTCCTTATGAAAGCAGTAGTATATGACTACTAACAGGAATACCATAGCACAAGTGCAAAAATACTTCTTAAGCCAAATATACTTTGCAAACAGTTGGTCTTAAAGAGTGTAAATTAATCTGTGGCTCACATCACCTTTTTTATTATATGATTTTGAATCTGCTTATTATGTTATAATCTGATACAGTTTTAACCCATTTAAAAGTAGTTACATATAATTTAAATTGTGAGTAAATACTTAAATCTTATCACCTTCTATTCAGAAAGTCAGTCCATTATAGCACCAGCCTAATCCTTACATAGAATACATCCAAGTGCTTTAAACCAGGAAATTGTAGGTTAATAAACCGCAAGCATAATCTTAGTTCTATTTTGAACAAAAATATTGATTTAGAAGTCATAAATATTTTCTGCCCGCAAACTTTCCTTCTGTGTAAGATCATCTTGTGAGTTTCAATTAATGTTTCTTATGTACTTTGAGAGGCCTGGCTGAAAAGTGCTATTTTATTTTTTTTTTTGCATGAAGGATTATTTCTATGTATATAAAGTATCAATAAGATAGTTTGTTATAATGTAGACCAAGCAAATTAATCATACTTTAGAAAGAATAGGAACTCTATCTCCCAAAAGTAATTTGGTTTTATTTTAAGGAAAAAGTGATTTATTATATTGAAGTTTGTAAACTCATACAACTCAGAATATTATTTGGCAACATCTAAATGCTTAGCCAGTTCCCACTTTTGAGGGATGTTTCCTCAACAATTGTAACTTTTAAAGGCACTCTTTTCCTTGAATTTCTGTAAATTTCACAAGACCTCTGTTGTCTGCAAACATTGTGATTTTAGAAAACAAGGTGGAGGTTATTATCCTATGAAAATATTTTATTCTTCTGACATTATAACTTGATTAATAATCACTGACAAGAATAATCCTTAACTAACGTAACAGTGATCATAGACTACTACATTTTCAAGCTCCTTTTATAACACCTCTTATTT